>NC_090738.1:60581739-60586739 GCF_036898095.1 Palaemon carinicauda
TGCCCAAGAGATTGGTCTTGGCAGAAGAGAATGGAAGGCAGCCATATCCACCAAAAATTGAACTCCTGTAGGCGGTATCATGTGAAAAGAAATGATTAGTGACAGGGAAAGAAACTACCACTAGCAATAGCCAACCTAAAGATTTTTTGGCCACTGACAACCATTCACGCATTTCTTCTCAGCAGCCCCGAATTTTGTAGTGGTAGTAAAATATCTACGATTGATGGGCATCAATAAGTGGGTGGAGAGGTTGGTGGTTGGGGAATAAGCGAGGGATGGTAAATGTGCAAGGTGGCTGTTTCTTACAGCATTCATGACAGCTTCAGTCAATGTTAAATATTTTTCCACTTCATCAGGAGTAGACACCTCGATGGATGTCTGCAAGCTGGTGAAATGACTGTCCATAAGGGCGTCGACTTTGGTTATCAGTTCCTTCATGGACAAAGTATCTATATCGGGTATGGCAGCATGTACAGGTTCGGGTAGGCACCGTACCCAAAGGGTATTAATTAGACTCACTCCACAAGGAGAGCTGTTAGCTGCTGGTTGCAGGTGAGCAAAACTGGTCATTTTCTTGAGGGCAAGAGAAGCCTTTTGGTCCTACAACATAAGAGAGTTGAAAAAGCTTCTCTATGCAATTGGGTGGTGATGGCAAATACTGTTCCTGGAGGTATGATTTTAGGTCTTCGTACATTATTTTGGTGGTACCTTGGTCGCATTGCGAGTCAAAGACTTCCAGGATAGTGTCCACAGTGATTGTCACGGGAACGTAATCTGCTTGGATGCTTGACCTAGTCATGACCTTGATGCAAAGCTGTACTTCAGCATGCAGGGACCAGGCAAATACTTATCTGCTTGTGAAGGGCCATAGATTCATTGAGGTGATGTGGGCTGAAGAGGCATGTTCACCGGGCGGCATCCTTGAACAGAAGGCAGAGTAGTGAGGAGAGCAGGCGGGAGAGAATGGACACTCCACTGGTCATTAATATGCGCATCATCAGTTAGACGTTAACTGACAGATGGCGTAAATGCAAAAAATTTTATTTCAACAGACAGCATGTACAGGTTAAGTAGGTACAGGTATTAACATGATATCAGTTTGTGTGGATAACGATAACGAATATATATATATATATATATATATATATAAAGAAAAATACCGTTATAGTGTATGAGCGTGTGTGATATACGTCTGGTACAATATATATATATATATATATATACATATATATATATATATATATATATACATATATATATATATATATATATGTGTGTGTGTGTGTGTGTGTGCATGTGTGTGTGTTTATGTTCATATATTTATGTTACTTATTGGTAAGAAAATTATTTTATATACAGATTTAAAGCTTTGAATTTCTTAGGTATCACCATAAATATACAGTATATTCACGGAAAATATTTTAAATATCCAAAGAAAATAAAAATAGTATTGGAACTCTCTCTTTTTGCCAAGTGAATTTGAAAGAGCTTTCGTTGAATGAAAAAATAAAAAAAAAATATCAAGGAACTGAATTTCAATTTTTTACTTATTCTTTAAATATTCCATTCACGATGATTGACCTTTTTATACAGATATTTTGTTGCTTCGGTAATGGATTTTTCTCTTTCATTTGAACCAGTAAATGTAAAAAAAAAAAAAATGTACTCTGTCACGTACGGAGAGCACTATTTCTTTTTATTTTCTATTTTACATCCTGGAATAGAAATAGAAATTTAATTCATCAACTTTGTCTATATAAGTGTCTTTATCTATTTTTTGTCTATCACTGAATACTTATTTGAGACTAAAACATTAGAAGCCACTTAGTATTTAGATTATCTCTCTCTCTCTCTCTCTCTCTCTCTCTCTCTCTCTCTCTCTCTCTCTCTCTCTTGCAATAGGAAATTAAACAAATTAGACGGAATATACTTTAGTGAAGAAGGCAAGCAAATATATGGAACCAAGCTTCATCTCAGGTTCTATAATTACTTAAGCATAGTAGACCATGAACAAACTATACCCTTAGAAAAGTCTCAAAAAACAAATACAGAATGTTTGCAGAAAACTTGGATAATGCTGATAGAAGTAAAACTAAAACATTAATAAATCAGGTAAACTAGCAAAGCCACAGAGATAGAGAAAAATTATAGAAAATGTCCTTAGAGTTGAACAATTCAATGATCGGTTAGTTGCAAAAAAAAATGGAGAGCTACAGGGTGATACTAGCTAGTGAGGCTCAAGTTGTCAAAGGCATTACCGAAACCTGTATTCAAGAAAAAAAAAAAAAAAAAAAAAAAACACAGGATTTTATCGAAGGATGCGAAAACCAAGACTTCAAGTTTTCCAAAAGGGATCACCTTTATCAAAAAAGTTGGGGGAATGAAGCTCTTTTTTAAAAACTAACATAAACATCATATAAATTAATATTAGGCAACGAAAGTGGAGTGACATCTGCAAATATTCACACAATAGCTAAAAACATTTCCATACTATTGACCACCACATTAAACACAAGAATAGGCCGAAGAGCTGTATAGACAAGTTGGACAAGAAGTTAACAATAATATAGTTGTTCTAATGGAAGACCCCAATTCAGCAGTAATCTGGGATACTGTGAATTCTACATCAAACAGAGAGGGAAATACGCTACTAAAACCGTCAAAAATTAACTCCTAACATTAGTGCCTAAATAAACCAACCAGGGGAAACATACTAGATATTGTGCTAGCAACAGAAGAAAATTCAGTATCCAGTGTTTCAGTATGCGAAAATATTAGCAAAAGGTGACCAGAGAATAGTTAAGTGTCAGGTAAAATTCCTCATTTAAAAGAAATGAAAACTATAAAAAAAAAACAGACCGTAGACTGGAGTAACTGGGTGAAAAAGAAGTAACACACCAAGAACTCAGAGTACGAAAAAATAAGGAATTTAGATACGCAATCAGACTCCTTTGTATTTATATCTAATGACAAAAGGGATATATGTATACCTCATAGAAACAAATTAACAAATAGAACTATATAACTAAGTGATTCAATAGAGAAATAGCAAATGCAAAAGGAATTAGAGAGAAAAAAAAAAAACATTAATTAATGGGTCCTCAGCCTTCAGGTCATGAAGTTTCCGAGCACCAAAAGTTAAGTCAAAAAGTAGATGAAATAGTTAGGAAGGCCAAGGACAATGATAAGAGAGGAGGGGCGTAATCTAGCAAAGAAAACGGAAAATATTTTTTTTTTTTGCATATGTAAACTGTAGAAAACCAATCGAAAACATTAGTCAATAAAAAGACTCAGCGAGTAATCTTCTAGCAAATTATTTGGAAATACCCGAACTGATGAATGCATATTTCACAACTGTATTCACTATGGAAGAATCAGAGACCCTCCCCAAACCATCTATTAAATATGCAGGGCCACTACCATTAAATAAAATGCACGTTGCCAAAATGAAAATAGAAGGACTCAGTAAATATAAGGCACCATGTACCGATGATATCTTCCGAAAGACAGCCAACGAAAAAAGGCACCACAATGATTGAAACTAGGCAATGTTCCTCCAATCTACAAGAAGGGACCAAAAGAAGAACCTGGTAACTACAGACCTGTGTGTCTAGCTTCAGTGACTTACAACATTTTAAAATCAATTATAGTTTATTCAATGGTAGAACATATCGAGAAAAACAATCTTTTGATAGATAGCCAGCGTGTTATATACAAAAGAGATGAAGTGTGACAAATTTGTTGGAATTGTTTCACCATATGTTTAGCATTTATGACAAAAGAAGGGAAATGAACATCATAAACCTTGACTTTCAAAAGAAAGTTAGAAAAAAAATGAATGGTCAAAATTAGAGCACTAGTCATCATTGATGATCCAGCTGAATGGATAGACGATTGGTTAACACAGAAAACAAAGAGTTATAATCAGTGAAGAAGCTTTAGAGTGGATCCGTCCTTGGCCCATTGCTATTTCTGATCTACACCAACGATATAGATTTAGGATTAATTAGTAGAATACCCAAATTTTCCGACGATAATAAACTGGACATAAATGCAGCGAACTTAGAAGACGTAAAAGGCTTAAAAGAGAATATAATGAAGCTAGGACAATGGTCTAGAAAATGGCAAATGCATTTCAACTGTGCATGTAAAGAGATGCAGATAGGTTACAGTAACACACAATCAAAATACCCATTGTTTGGTAATGAAATAAAATTATGGACCAGGAGGAAGATCTCTGTATTATTATCAGCAAGGATTTAAGTTTATATAAAGAGACAATTTAAATACAGAAACAAGTACAAAAACAAGTAAGACCTCATCTGGAATACATAGCCCAATTCTGGGCTCCAAGCATGCAGAAAGAAATATATAGATTGCAAGCAGTAAAAACTAGGGCCACTAAACTAGTTCCAACACTATGGCAATTTGGACATAGAGGGAAGATGGGATGTTTGGACTTATTTAATCAACAGACACGACAACCAAGGGGACAGTTAATAGAGGCATTAAAAAATCTTAAAGCGATAACAAATGTACATTCACGCTTAGAGCAAATCAGTCCAGATGGAACGGATACAAATTGGAATTAAAAAGATATAACACCACTTAAAGTGGCTATTTCTCTGCATACCAGATAGCAAAAACTTTGAATAGACTTTCAGCGGATATAGTAAACAGTAACACGGTAAACGAGTTCCCGAATAAGTTACACAAGAACATTAAAACTCTCTAAATGCTCAAACTAAGTCAGCCAACCTAAGAGCAAATGAAGTCTCCTGAATGGCGTAAAGAGTTTTTAAGACTTCCTTGTAACTACTGGTTAAAGAAAAATCCCTAGACTATTAAAAATGAACCATTATTAAAAAGAATTGACGGTCATGTAATGCACTTATTACCTTTCACTATACTATTGGCCAGCATACCCTTTTATTTACATGGTATTTAATAATTTTACTAAAGTAGAACGCAGGGATCTCAAGACATGCTTGAAAATCTAA
>NC_090738.1:60589239-60591739 GCF_036898095.1 Palaemon carinicauda
TCTCTCTGAGAAACTCGAATCGGCATGGAATAAGAATAACGAAGTATTCATACATACAGACACTAGTAATTGAAAATGACAAATCTGTATATGATTGAATGGCGTTTTGCCGGGAACTAAGCAGAGAGAATCACTGTCCTAGTAAGCCTTTGGTATATAGATAATAACACACCCGAAGTATTGTGAATAAAAGCTGTATGGTTACACACCTAAAAAAGGAAAATATCTTTGTGAGTGAGTATGACAGCACAACAACAAAAATTTGGTTATATAGATTACTCAATTAAACAGATGTCATGAGTTCATTTAGTCAAAGAACAATTTAATATTATATCTTAAATCCCTAGGAAAGGTCAGTGGTTAATAGATTCCTTAAGGTCTCCTAAATATTCTTCAAGAGAGACTTGAAACAAATCCAGGTGGCGAGAAATTATATTTTTTCCCACATGAATTGTTCATATATATCGAACCTTCTTTATTCTTTTTGGACAAATAGCCTTATCACTCCCAACGTTTTAGATACTGGGAATCTTAAACTACAAATTCAATTATAGATATTTTTTTAAAGATACTACGTAGTTGAGATAGAATGTGATAAAATTATTAGTTTTAAATAATGTTATCAATTAACCGTTTATATTCCTTAATACATAAAAGAAAATTTATATCCCTTGATAAAATAATACTCAGACACAATCCTCCAAAAGGGAGTTGAAAAGAAATAGTTAATGGTTTATTTAATGGTTAACAACCGGAAAAGAATTAAACAAGCGTGCAGTGAGGCATTATTAATCCTATTACAATTCAGTTATCATTCCAATCACTAAACTCAATGTAGGTCAGAGTTAATTGTTGGTTTAACGGAGCCATATGACAAAGCGTTTCAATTTACTTCTAGGCTAAAGTAAGGCTCCCAGACAATGATTCTCTATTTCCTTTTCATCATCAGAATTCTAATCAAGGGATTGATCTTATGGATGCACGCATCTCCATCATTTGATTATGCGGGCATCCTTCCTTTTTAAGAATGACAGATCATTCCGTTTGATACCAGGTGAACGCCATTCAATTCTGCAATTATATTCCGTATTCAAATAATTGGAGTCATTTAGAGAATATCAGTTTGAATCTGAGGATAAAATAAAACTGTGCGAGATGTAATTAGGTTTTAGCAAGAATGAATGTTTCAACAAACAATGAGAGGTATATTATGTCATCATTTATTTATGTATATTTTTTCGATTTAGATTAGTGTCTTTTTACAAGTGTCAAGCAATCACTATAATTAAAGACGGCTGAGATGAACTATTCAATCAGTACTGGTATGATATAGTACTTTAAAACTGGCATTTATATCTTTGTATTAGGCTAGTTAATGATCCCTACGCATATTATTTTGTATTGGATAGTCATGGCTAGTATAAATAACATATAGCTTGAGTTGCCATTTGTTTCAGGGCATATCCTGTCATGATTAAAAGCAACCTTGCCATCCGTTTAAAAAGACTAATGCAAGATAGAAATTTATTGCAATTAATCATGACATCGTTTTTATTTGCATTATACATTAACTCATTATATGTTATCAATTGATCGACCTGATAGTCGGGAGGTTACATAAAACACGCTGATATGTGAGAGTTTTTTCACTAAATAGATTATGGAGAACAGTTGGCACTTAAAGAGTAAATATCTGGTTTCAGTTCAAGTGTTATGAGAATAGATACTCACCAGACAGTCAGAAGTCAATCTAAACACCCCACTTTGGTGCCCAACCACAGCAGTGACCCCCTAAGGAAATATTTTAAACAGGATCCTAATTCCTTTATTGTTTCTGATGGTATTATTGATAAAATGCCTTGTCTACAATTTGAAGACACACACACACACACACACACACATATATATATATATATATATGCATGCAAGTACACATAGAGTATATGTATGTATATATACATACATATATGTATATGTATATATAATTACATATATATACACTAATACATATAATGTATATATATATATATATATATATGTATATATATATATATATATATATGTATATATATATATATGTATATATATATATATATATATACACACACATGTATAATTGTGTGTATAACATCCTCCTTTTCCAACTAGGGTTGTAGCTTAGCAAGCGATAACAAAAAATAGTAGAATTATGTCTATTCCATTTATATATGTTCCCTATAATTGCATGTATTCACAGTCTCTATAATCTGCCCGCGAGTTTGTCTTACCAGAATCCATTTATCACTTGAAAAAATAAAACACGTTATTATTCTTCGCGAGGGTATGAAAAAGGATGAATCTAATTAATAATGGTTCGAAGACATTAGAGAGCAAAGATTAAAGGGGAACGTGGTGTAAAACTGACTCAAATCTTTTGTGCTGATCTTTTTTGATGTAAGGTATATGACCCCTCGATTATTAGAGTGGGGATGAGTTTGTTTTAGGAAAAGAAAATAGATTT
>NC_090738.1:60596563-60604063 GCF_036898095.1 Palaemon carinicauda
TTCCTTTTGAATAAATGACTCAAGAAATCGTCGTAACAGCAAGATACAATACATTGGTTATCTTCCTCAAACGCTTTTTTACCATGGGTAAGAAAATAAACTTTTCGCTACTCTATTTTTCCTGCATATAATGCTTAGGAGATTAAGCTTTTGATATAATGCAAAACTTTGATGCCCTAGAAGGAAAAAGTGTATCATGAAGCACGGAAACTCTTGTTTCTCTCTGGAACATTTCTGTTATCTTATTAAGTAGGGAATTTCATAGCACCGTTTATCTCATTTTGAGAATTTGGAAGTAGTAATATGTTATTTCATGTTGTAATCTCTCTCTTTTACTGTATTTACCTTTTTTCTCTTATCTAAAAAATTGTGTTTTCAGTGTATATATGCTACTTAGGGACGTTTGTTTTCCAAGTGAATGGAAGTTTCTTTACAAGTAGGATAAAAGAGAGTATAGTGGGAGAGCAAAAGGTGCAAAGCTAAAAGAAACTTCATTTAATTCATTATCACATACTTCGATTATTTTGTTCATGGACTAGTTAAACACTTTTTATTTTCAGTCAAAAATACGATATATATATATATATATATATATATATATATATATATATATATATATATATATATATTATATATATATATATATATATATATATATTATATATATATATATATATATATTTATATATATATATATATATATATATATATATATATATATATGTGTGTGTGTGTGTGTGTGTGTGTGTGTGTGTGAAAAAGAAAAGAAAAAGAAATCATACTTTGGAAGACTTCAAAGCCTCAACTCAGCTGTAAGAGATAAATAGTTGATGGTCTAATATTTATCTCTGTCAGTTGACGACACATCTTCAAGTTGGAGGACAAAATATGAGAATTGAAATCCTAAGAAATTCCTTTTCTTTTATTCATTGGTTTATAGAAAGGCCTTTGGTATAGTAACAAAAAGAATAAGATAGTACTTGTTGAAGATAAGTGGATATTAAATCAAGGACACTGTTCATTAGTTATGAAATTCAATTATTTAATCTGCTACGTATTAAGAAGAATATTGCAATCTGTGGATAAACATTATAGCTTATATCTTTATCAGATATAAAGTAGTTGCTTGATATTTGCATCTACTTATAATTAAACAAAAAACCAGGCTATGAAAACTAAAAAAGATAAATCCATGTTAAACCATAAAAAAAATAATAAAACTTCCCTTCAAAGTAACATTTTAACCCTTATCTCAACAGCGACCTAAAACTTAAGACATTTTCATCAACCGTATCTTGTACCTTTACGAAGAAACTCCCCTTAAATTATTGCTTTGGAGATAGAATGGATTTATACTACTAACGCAAATACTCCTCGACAGATGGTAATGTAAACAAGATCACTGTTACTGAAAAAGGAAAACTTAAACCGAAGATAAAACTTACTAATGTACCAGAAGATGATGATGATATTATTCAAAGTCTGAAGCTTAAGAACCAGTGGCTAAATAGACACATTGTAGAAAACGATGATCTGACTATCATAATGCAAGAAAATTCAAGAATGGATAAACATAAACACTATTTTATAAAATGTACACCTAAGATACGTAAAGCAATCTATGAAAATGGAGATAAACTTAGTACCACATATAGAATATGTAATGTTTACGACCATTACATGCCCTACCAGTGTTACAAATGCCAGGAATTTGGGCATAGTGCAGCAAATTGCAAGAATAAACAGTCGTGCTCCAAGTGCGCGAGAGAACATAAAGCAGGTCATTGCAATGTTGTTGAAGTTAAATGCATAAATTGTGTGAGAAAGAACTATGATGACACAGAACATAAATCCTATGACAAAGTAAACTGTGAAGTTTATAAGCAAGAAATAATAAGAGCCAGAAACAATACTGACCATGGCTTCGATTAAGAAAATATTATGTAATCTAATAAATATACAATCCATTGGCAACAAAACTCATATCATTAAGGAAGTCGTAAGTGATCAAGATGTGGATATTTGCTTATTAACTGAAACTTGGTTGAGTGGTAATGTGAGTGACAGATCGAAAATAAATGAAATGACACCTAAATCTTATAACTTTTATTATGAACCAAGAGAAAACAAAAGAGGTGGTGGCATTGGAATCTTAATAAAGAAATCATACAAAGTTACAGTAAGAAATCATCTCATAGTTAATTCATTTGAATATATGAATATTAAAATTTTATCTCGAAATGTAAATCTACAAATAGTTATACTCTATAGACCACCGTGCAAAAGCAAAAGAATGTTTTTAGATGAATTTAATAACTTACTAGATACATTGAATGACAATCGAAATATAGTTATATGTGGTGATTTCAACCTACATCTCGATAACAGAGTAGACCCATATGTCAATGAATTTAGAGAATTGATTGACAACCATGACCTTGAAAACATAGTGTCTGAACCAACAGCTCAGTCTAATCATATACTAGATCTAGTTATAGTAAACAAAAACAACATCATACTAAATATGGAGATTGAACCTGACTGCTCTATATCCCCAATGCATAAGTTGATGTCTTTTGAAATAGACGTTAGAAAAAATAATGCAATACAGAAGGAAATCACATACAGAATTAAGACTAACTTTGATCCAAAAGAGTTCATTGAACAAAGCCTAGAGGATATAAAAGGGATAACACCAGTCTGTAACTGTGAAGAGAATCACACCCTTGTAGAGGGACAATCCTGTATAAACTGCATTACTGATAGAAGTAAAACTATACTTGCAACTAATTATAATAATAGGTGCCCGGAAATAACAAAAATAATCACAATTAAAGAAAAATCGAACTGGTTTGATAATGAATTACACGAAGAGAAAAAAAGAAAAAGAAAAATGGAGGATAAATGGAAAAGAAATAAAAATAATGAAAACTGGCAACATTACAAAGCAGCAAGAAATCGCTACAATCACCTTATCTTAGTTAAAAAAAAGGCCTATTATAAAAAAGTGTGCAATGAAAATGACCCAAGGAAAATACATAAGAACCTAAAGAAACTATTAGGTCTAAAGACAGAAATAGTGTTGCCCGATATAACTAATGATCCTAAATGCCTAGCAAATGGTTTTATTAATTATTTTGAGGAAAAAATAAATCAAATCTGCTCCAGTTTTCACAACATCAGCACATCAGAGCAAAGGAATACATCAGCAACAGGTGTAAATAAGCTAAGGGTATTCAAAGAGTTAAGTCAGAGTGATTATATGAGAATAATAAAGAAAGTAAAAAAAACCTACTGCGGAAATGATCCATTTCCAATTAATGATGTAAAAGATGCAGAAAATTTCACCAGACTACAAGAGACCTACCGAAACATGGTAAATATGAGTCTAACACAGGCAGTTTTCCCCGATTGTGAAAAAGTTGCGTGTATCAAGCCTGTGTATAAAGGAAAAGGTGATGCAGACAATTTAAGTTCATATAGGCCAATATCAAATCTGTCATATTATTCGAAAATTATTGAAACGGCTGTACACGAACAAACCTGGAAATATCTGAAAAAATCTAATGTCATACCTGATGATCAATCTGCATACAGAGAAAATTACTCCACAGAAACAACAATATTAGCGATAAAAAATGACATAACAGAAATTATAACAAATGGCAAGTGTTGCATTCTTGTAATGCTTGATCTAAGTGCAGCATTTGATACTGTAGAACATACATATCTGATGGAAGACCTTAAAGTTGTGGGCATCGTAGAACGAGCACACGACTGGTTTGTGAGTTATCTTGAAAAGCGCAAAGTTAAAGTAGTAATATCAAATGTTGAATCTGAGACAAGAAAACTAACCAAAGGGGTGCCTCAAGGCAGTGTACTAGGTCCTCTCCTGTTTGAAATTTACACGATTGAACTGGCAAATATACTTGAAACTCACAGAGTTAAGTTTAAAATATACGCTGATGATACACAATTCTATTTCCCAATAGAATCAGTTGATGAAGCTAAAAGAAAGATACATGAAATAATGAATGACATTAAGGCTTGGATGTTAACAAAAAAGCTCAAGCTCAATGAAGACAAAAGTGAATCTATTATTTTTGGAAATGAAAAACATATAAAAAGAATCGAATGCTTCCAAAGAATTGAAATAGGTCAATCGATCATTGACCTAAAGAAATCTGTCAGGAATCTTGGAGTAATCATGGATGATAGACTGACAATGAACGAACATATAAATAACATGGTAAGAAATTGTAACTATCATATTAGAAACATAGCATTTATTAGTAAATACTTAGATGAAAAATCTATGGCCATACTCATTTATCACCACATATTTTCAAGAATTGATTACTGCAACTCACTGTTCTATGGCTTACCAAATTATCAGGTGAAGAAAATTCAGAGAGTACAAAACAGAGCCGCCAGAACAAATAGTAAATTTGGTGAAAGGGCTTTTAGCTACTGTGCGCCTAGACACTATAATAAACTGCCAACTGAAATGAAGGACCTAAAGGGAGCAATTGAATTTAAGAAGAAACTAAAGACATTACTTTTCACAAGATCATATGATTTGGAAGATGCTACAATCAAAGAATTGTATAAGTTATAATGAAAATGTTTCGTTAGATGATTAATATGGACCCGCCCGAGAAGTAGTTCACTCAACTTCAGTGGAGGGTTGGATTTAAACCCAAAACAAGTAAACAAGTAAGATGAAGTAGCGCTAGCTAAAGCCCGGAATAATTTCTCTTAAAAAAAGGTTGTAGACTTAATGAAAATGGTTTTTCCAGCATTTTCATTTCACTTTCTTGAAAATTAGAAAATATTTAAATAAAATTTTACTATCCAAGACAAGTCCGTTTTTTTATCGTTCACTTCTCTTTTCTCACGTTTTTGCATGAATTCTCAAGTTAGAGATATTAATTTTCGAGTATCAAGGACGTAAAATGTACAGGGAAAATATTTACAAGAGGAGTAAATAATTGGCATTTTGGAGAGAGAAAAAAAATAGATTTTTTTCTGTCAACATCTTTCCTTTAATTTCTCCAGATTTCTTTAGTTTTGTTAACGGATTTTTAACATTAAAGAAAAATTATATACAAAAGGAAAAAATAAACTATCCGCTAAGACTTCAAGGCTCCAACTCCTCTGTAAGTAACCGAAATATGGTGGTTTAATTGCTATCTACGTCAGCCAACTTTTCAACCATTTTTGGATTGAAGGCCAAAGAATGACCAAAAATAGGATATTTCTTCTCTTCCATCAAAGTATAGTGAAGTATCTTATGCAGGGCTACGTCGCTGTTGACCGAAACAGCGTAAATTGAATGGTAGGTAATGTAAGGTAAATAAGATTTAGATTAGAATATATATTTTTTTTTATTGCAATTAGTTATTTCCTTATGTCAACATCATTGGTTGTGGATAAGAATCTAAGATTTTACCCATATCCGCTACGATTATTTATCATCTATCGGTTTGAACAGGGAAATATGAGAGCATTCGTCAAAAGATAAACAAAAATATAATCCGAATAATCGTCAATCATTAAAGATAACCTAATACCTGAAGCCGTTATCGTACCAGCAACCGAGTCCAAAACTTAGCCCTATTCATCTAACGCGCTCGTTGCAAGGCGAAGAAACTTTGTCTCTCTCTCATTCTCGCGTGAAAACAAAGACATATGTAATAATTACTTTTGAGATAAGGCTCCCAGTGTGTTATCAAGCCCAGTATGTCTGGACGAAGAAAACTTGTGTTGCTCTTGGACAAGATTCTTTGTACTTGATGAGGATTGTTTGTTTATCGCAAGTCTATATGATATAAGCTGTATTATAACACACACACACACACACACTCTCTCTCTCTCTCTCTCTCTCTCTCTCTCTCTCTCTCTCTCTCTCTCTCTCCTCTCTCTCTCTCTCTCTCTCTCTCTCTCTCTCTATTCATTCAAAAAATTTTCTTACTTCCTTCGTGCTTAGAGTAAAGAAGAACATTTAGTAAGTATCATTGTCATTCACATCAAAATAAAATTGAGAAAAAAAAATAAAAGGAAATCACACCATACTCTGACCTCTTCTGTAACTAAATGAGAGATAATAGTCCGACTGCTAACTTTTCTCCCCTTGGATTTATAACAAGCCATGAAAATGAAAAACTAACAACACAATTGGAATTGTTTTTTAAGGTAGGGAGTTATCTCTAACATGATTTCACAGAACGAAAGAAATTTACTATTCGAACACATTTCTAGAGAAAATTAAGAGGCAGATTATTACTTTCATAATTGAATATATAACAGTGTTAATGGTTACACTGATTTAATATCAATATCATCATTAATGGGAAGGGGTATTAGTCTACCGCCTTATGATTACTTGGTATTTATATCTGTTTAAAGGTGTGGAGGTTTAAATCTTGCTCATGAATGTCAGAGACAAGGGGCACATGCACAAATGATTATCACATAAGGCTCCTCTCCATGATGTTAGTACCAAGTAGGGCCAGTTAATTAATGGCAGGTAATCCTAAAGGCCCCCCCAAACCTTCCACCCCCCCTCGCCCCCCCCCCCCCGACCTCCATTCTTTGCTCATGAGGATTGAACAGTATAGAATATACAAGCAACTATCGATGTTGAGAGGGTTACGAGCTCCCGTCCAACGGATTGCCAGGAAAAGAAGTTTCATATAGGTTGCTACAACAGTGATATGTAAAAGAACTACAAAATATAAGAGACTACTTTCGTCAGCTATCAAAGTCACTTGTGAACTAATATAAATAATACAGTGGATGAATAGCTGCTGGCGTTCCGTATACATTGCCCAATCTGCAAGTATATAACCACCAAACCTGGAAACATCGAATCAAGATAGTTCTCATATGCAGCAGTAGGTGCAAGTACACAATGCGTGGAATTCACTACCTGGGGAGAGAGGTCACAGAACTCTGGTCATCTCTACCCAAAATATAACAGTATACACCACTCTACCACCCCTCAAAAACCATAAACACCAGCAAATGTTTTTACGTCTGCGCTCCTAGTGACGGGTCTACACAACTGTATCATCGCTCCTAGTGACGGGTCTACACAACTGTTTCATAAACCTAGTTGGTACCCTGAGAGCTAACAAAATAGTAAAACCTCAAGAAATGAAAGACACTTCAACTGGGAAGATAGGTTAAAGTAATACTCCACTATCTAGTATATATCTGTTTGTACAATGAACCTTATTTACCGTATTATTAATTTCTAAATGGTAAATAATAAAAAGATATGTATTTTGCTCAAATATTTCACTTTGGATCATAAAACAAAAAAATAATATTTTTTCGGATCAATTAACGCTTGTATGGAATCAATATTTTTTTTTCTTTTTTCAAGAAGGCATTAACTGATTTTTTTTTCTAATAACGTCTTCCATGTAGTAAGTGTTGGCACAATAAGGCTATGACAACCTGGTTTGGGTTATCAATAAGCTCTTCAACTCCAAT
>NC_090738.1:60609063-60626563 GCF_036898095.1 Palaemon carinicauda
TTTTCAATAAGTTACATCTTACGAATATCATCATCCTCTCTAGGAAAGAATCATAGCTTGTATTTTATCAGATATAGTTGCTTTAAATATGCGTCTACATATAAATAGCTTCGTGAAACCATACGATGAAAACTAAAATATAAAATAATTATTGGGACACTCAGTAGATCGCAGACCTCCACCGCGGCTGCTTATTTCTTGTTTTTTGATCGATCTTTACCTTGAACTTTGACCTTAATGTTTATTAATCTGACGTGGATTTTCCTCCACTCAAATATGAATCACATTTGACGCCTCTGTAAAAACGAAATCCAAACTTATGGCTTATCACGTGAATTGGACATTTTTGCTTGACCATGACTTTGACCTTTGACATTGACCTTCCAAAATCTAACAATTTCAAGCTTCTATATAATAGTTCATTCGTTCGAGTTGTAATACTCTATGATTAAAATTGCTGCCAAAAACATGTTCACAAACACACATACACAAACACACACTCACACAAACACAAACAATGGCTATAACATAACCTCTTTCTAACTTCGTTGGCGGAGGTAATTAAACACCATCAGAGGAACTTGATAAAACTCCCTTTGAGTATTATCTCAACAGAAACCCAAAACTTAAGTCATCTTCTTCAACCATGTTCGTACCCTGACGAAAAAACTTCTGGCCTGCAATTATTGCTTTGGAGAGAGACGTTGTATAAACTATTAAGACCTCGACACAGGAAGCAGCGCTTGGTAAGGGATGGGAACTTACTTTGTCTAAAGAAGAATCTTATAGACTTAATTAAAATAGGATTTTCGCATTTTCATATTGTTTTTATTGATAATGAGGAAATAATTTTTTTAAGATCTTATAAATGAAAAATATTTCTTTTCGCTATTTCACTTATAGTTTTTTTCATATTTCGATTAAAGCTCTAGTTAGTGATACTAGTTTCTAGTTCTATGGACGTAACATGTTCAGGAAAGATATAAAAAACTAAGTTGAAGGAAACAATAATACTCAGTGAAAAACGGATTTTTTCTCTATACAACATTCACCTATATACCTTCCTGAATTGCTTAGTAAAGAGGTTTAGTTTTTTCGCGTATTCGTCTACATTACAGAAATATTAACAGAATTCACAGTAGAAAAAGAAAATAAACTGTAACGTCAAAGACTTCAAAGCTCCATCTCAGCTGTAAGTAACTGAAAGGTGGCGGTTTAGTTGCTATCTTCAGCAGCTAACTTTTCGACCATTTTTGAGTTGGACTGCAATATTTCTTCTTCCTCCTCAAAGTTTTGTGAAATATCTCATGGAGGGTTACGTTGCATATAGACTGAAACATTGTAGATTGAATTTTAGAGACTTAAAGGCAAATATCATTACAATATGAACTGAATTTTTTATATTATTATATTTACGTATGTCTTCATAACATCAACATCATTGATTGTTGATAGGAAATCTTAGATTTTATCGATATCAGCTATATTTACTTTGAATTTGTATTTGTTTTAGCAGTGATAGAAAAGAGTATTCGTCAAGGATTTGAAAAATCGAAACCATGTAATCGTCACCAATTGAAGAGAACCTAATAAAACTCCCTTAGCTTCAAGCATTTATCGCAACAACAACAGAAGTCCAAAACTTAGGATGTAATCATCAAGCGTGTTTGTTGCCTGACTAAGAAACTTCTTGACACTCTCATTCTCGTGTGAAAGCAAAAACATATGCTATAATTGCTTTTGAGATTAGTCTCCAAGTATATAAAAAGAATTTTTCGATGAAGGAGGCTTGTGTTACTCTTTGGTGAAAGTCTTAGAACTTTATGAGAATAAGTTTTCAGTTTTTGGATTTCCCAAGTATTGTATAAGAAATATGATGTGCTAACATGTAACTCTCTCACTCTCTCTCTCTCTCTCTCTCTCTCTCTCTCTCTCTCTCTCTCTCTCTCTCTCTCTCTCTCTCTCTCTCTCTCTCTCTCTCTTTCTTTAATATATATTTTATCTCAGCTCAAATTTCCTTATTTTCTTCTAACCCACTCTAGTTTTTGACGATTTATCTTTATCCAACATTTCATTTGCTTAATTCGTGCTTAGGGTAGACAAGGTGATCATTCAAGTATCAGTGTTATAGCCATCCATATCAAAGGAATACTTGAAAAGAAAATATTAAAAAAAAAAAAAAACACACCATACTGTGGAAGACTGAGAGTTAACGGTCTGATTGGTATTTTCGTCTTATAGCTTTTCGTCCCTTAGAAAATTGGATACCAGACCATCAAAATAAGAACTTAGAAACCAAATTGTAACTATTTTTGAAGTTCAAAGAATTACCATCCACATTTTTTCCACAGAGCAAAAAATGGAACTAGGTGGAGACAAAATTATAGGATATTAGGAGAATGATTATTACTTTCGTAATTGAATATATAATAGTATGGTTACTGCTGTTTAACATTATGGTTTTTAGAATGAGCTCTTAGCTTACCCATCCACCAGTTATGATTACTTGGCCTTTATATCTGCTCAATGGCTTAAAGGTTCAATAATTCCTCATAAATATCTGAGACAAGGTATATGACATATGATCAGCAACCAGGATCCTTATCTACCAATCTAGTACCAGGGAGGGCCACGCAATGGCTACTGATTACTCTACTGGCTCCAACGCCCCCATCCCTTGCTCAGAACGGATAATGAGGTGCACACATTACTAAAAACTGTCAATCTTAAGCGGGTCATGAACTCCAGTCCAATCAGGGACGCTTCCAATAAGCAGCTACAAGAGCGATATGTAAAATCACTAGTTCAAAATATGAAAGACAACTTTTGTCAACCATCGAAGTTCCTTTTGCGCTATTGAAACTATTACAGCTGCTATAGTTCCGTGACCATTGCCAGTTCCACATGCATATACAAAGCCGGCCAGGAAATATGGGATCAAGGTCGTCTTTGTATTGAAGAGTAGTTCAAAATACATTACCTTGGGAAAGAGGTCATAGAATTCTGGGCTAGGGATATAAAAGACGTAACAGTATGAAGAGATAATTGGGTTAGGCCTGTGTCGCTTGCCTGTTCAACTGTCTAATTAAAAGTCGATTTTCCTTCCTTTACGTCTGCTGTGCTTACTGATATTTTTATCTTTATCCATATGACCCTCTTTTCATCTCTTCCTTGAAGCTTGTATATATATTTAATTAAGTATTAACCAAAAAGGGTGTGCTATCATTAGGTAGGTATGATACTCTGAGATGATATCCTTAATTCCCAGCAGTGTGACATTAAACACACACTGTATATATACATATATATATATATATATATATATATATATATATATATATATATATATATATATATATATATATATATAGGTATAAATATATATATATACATATATCTATATATATATATATATATATAAAACTATATATATATATATATATATATATATATATATATATATATATATATATATATATATAACACATAAATACACACACACACACACATATATATATATATATAAATATATATATATATATATATATATATATATATATATATATATATATATATATATATATATATATATATAACTATATATAACGCACATAAATACACACACAGACACACACACACACACACACACACACATATATATATATATATATATATATATATATATATATATATATATATATATATATATATATATGTATATATATATATATATATATATATATATAAATATAAATATATATATATATATATATATATATATATATATATATATTATATATATATATATATATATATATATATATATATATATATATATATATATAAATGAGGTGTAGGTTGCCTTTATTGATCTGTAGAAAATGTTTGATAGAGTTGATAGGGCAGCGATGTGGAATGTGATGAGGTTATATGGAGTATGTGGAAGGTTGTTGCAAGCACTGAAAAGTTTCTACAAAGGTAGGAAAGTGTGTGTTAGGATCGGAAATGAAGTAACTGATTGGTTTCCGGTGAGAGTCGAGCTGGGACAGGGATGTGTGATATCTCCATGGTTGTTTAAATTTTATGTCGATGAAGTGGTGAGAAAGGTGAATGCTCGAGTGCTTGGACGATGATTGAAACTGTTAGACGAGCATGATCATGAATGTCAGGTAAATCAGTTGTTGTTTGCGGATGATACTGTACTGGTTGCAGACTCGGAAAAGGAGCCTGGCTGATTAGCGACAGAATTTGGAAAGGTATGTGAGAGGGTAAGAGTAAGGTATTGAGATTTACGAGAAGGGAAGGTGGTGCAAGGTAGTTGAATGTCATGTTGAATGGAGAGTTACTTGAGGAGGTGGGTCAGTTTAAGTACTTGGGATCTGTTGTTGCAGCAAATGGTGGAGTGGAAGCGAATGTACGTCAGAGTGTGAATGAAGGATGCAAAGTGTTGGGGGCAGTGAAGGGAGTGGTAAAGAATAGAGGGTTGGGCATGAATGTAAAGAGGGTTCTGTATTAGAAAGTGATTGTACTAACTGTGATATATGGATCTGAGCTGTGGGGAATGAAAGTGACGGAGAGACAGAAATTGAATGTATTTGAGATGAAGTGTCTGAGGAGTATGGCTGTTTTATCTCGAGTAGATAAGGTTAGGAACGAAGTAATGAGAGTGAAAACGGGTGTAAGAAAATAGTTAGTAGCTAGAACGGATATGAATGTGTTGAGGTGGTTTGGCCATGTTGAAATAATGGAAAATGGCTGTCTGCTAAAGAAGGTGATGACTGCAAGAGTTGTTAGGAGAAGTACAAGAGGAAGGCCAAGGTTTGGGAGGATGGATGGAGTGAAGAAAGGTCTGGGTGATAGGAGTATAGATGTGAGAGAAGCAGGAGAGCATGCTAGAAATAGGAATGAATGGTGAGCGATTGTGACGCATTTCCTGTAGGCCCTGCTGCTTCCTCCGGTCACCTTGGATGAACGCAGAGGTAGCAGCAGTATGGGATTCAGCATTATGAAGTTTCATCTGTGGTGGATAACCAGAGTGGGTGTGGGGGGTGTGGGGGGGGGGGCATTGGCTACCAGCCAAACTCGGTCGAGTCCCTCGTCAGGCTGGGAGGAGCGTATAGAGGAAAGGTCCCCATTTTTTCATTTGTTTGATATCGGCAACCTCCACCACAAATTAGGGAAAAAGCCTTGGTATATGTATACATATACATATACGTATATATATATATATATATATATATATATATATATATATATATATATATATATATATATATATATATATATATACACAAACATATATATATATATATATATATATATATATATATATATATATATATATAAATATATATATATATATATATATATATATATATACATATATATATATATATATATATATATATATATATTTATGTATATATATATATATATATATATATATATATATATATATATATATATATATATATATATATATATACATATATATATATATATATATATATATATATATATATATATATATATATATATATATATATATATACATATATATATATATATATATATATATATATATATATATATATATATATATATATATTTATGTATATACATATATATATATATATATATATATATATATATATATATATATATATATATCTATATACATATATATATATATATATATATATATATATATATACATATATATATATATATATATATATATATATATATATATATATATATATTTATGTATATATATATATATATATATATATATATATATATATATACATATATATATATGTATATATATATATATATATATATATATATATATATATATATATATATATATAGGTGTTTGGATGTGTGAGTTTGAGTTTTTCTCCCCAACATAACCTTCCTCTACCATTCCCGCCGGGAAAAACATCCAAATTAGGATAACTACTTACACTCAATGTTGAAAAATATTTGAAATAATCGTACCTTCTGCCAATTTCGTACACTGCCATAAACAATTATTTTTTTTTTTTATTGAAAATAGATTTCCTTATGATAATGTCATGCTTTTTATGAAATGCAAATACAAAGGTATGTTTTTCTAAATATACTTTTTACAAAAATAAAGTTTTGCAAAAAATTTATTCAAGACTACATCGATGATAATATTTGTCGCATTCTTCGGAAATTTTTTGTCTTCTGTCGGAGAGCCTGGAATTCATTTACCTTAACTAGAAGAAGAAGAAGAAGAAGAAGAAGAAGAAGAAGAAGAAGAAGAAGAAGAAGAAGAAGAAGAAGAAGAAGAAGAAGAAGAAGAAGAAGGCGAGGAAAAGCCAGTGTTTTCCAAGATAAGACGGAGTCAAATTTGATGATAATGATGATGATTGAAAGATGTTATCCTCTTATGATAATATAAAAAACTATCGGTTCCTCGCTTGGATATCTCTCAAAATGATGATTTGATGGCGAGATGATATTGCTCTTGCGATGCCTTAAGGAGATACGATATGGGAAGGGAATGCCCTTACACACTTGCATCCCCTGCAACGTAGGAAACTTGTCATGATGAAAATTAACATTTTCTAGTTTTGCATATTGCCATGAGAAGAATATTTGGATTTGTTGATCCATTATAAATATACTATAACAATTATCATTTATAAAAAATTATTTTTGTATATCGGATTTTATCAATAGTTATCCAATGCTTGTGTACTCTAATGAAGACTGAAGTATTTGTGGAATTGAAATGTAAGCTTAGAATGATTGACATGAGGGAAAGACAGAGCCTTGATATCCACGAAGCATAAGAGTGTATTGGCGCAGTTCGTGTAAGGAATTTTTTTGTACTCCTGATGAGCCTTTAATATTTAAGTTTAAATTTTTTATGCATTTATATGTCCGTGCAAATATACAGACAACCTCTATGATGGTTTCAAGGAAGCCAGAAGATTTAATTCACTGGCAGTTATTTCATCAGATATCGCCTCCAGCTTTTAATACGCTTCCAGACGAATAATGTTTATATATATATATATATATATATATATATATATATATATATATATATATATATATATATATATATATATATATATATATATATATATATATATATATATAAATATATATATATATATATATATATATATATATATATATATATATATATATGAACATATATATATATATATATATATATATATATATATATATATATATATATATATACATTATTTATATATATATATATATATATATATATATATATATATATATATATATATATATATATATATATTTATATATATGTATATATATAGTATATATATATATATATATATATATATATATATATATATATATATATATATATATATATATAGTATATATATATATATATATATATATATATATATATATATATATATATATGTATATTTATATACATAATCATAATTTTCATTGTAGTTTTAATGTGACTAAATTCAAAAAGCATCACTGTGTTACTGATGAGAGAGAGAGAGAGAGATGAGTGGATAAGTGTATGTTGGGTTGTTAAGGGGAGTTTAAACAAAGACACAATCAGACCGTCACACAGACAAGGAAAGCACCAAACGACAGTCACAACAGGGTTTGGCATGCATGGCTGAATGCTGCCAGTCTCAAAGACCCCTTCCTTTTAGGGATTTCCTCAGAGCTCCAACTTCCCCTCGGATCAAAAAGAAACTTTAGTTAATGCCTTCCATGGGGGAAAAAGTCCGCCATTGGTTGCTACAATTCACGAAGCCGTGGATTTTATTTGATTCTTGCAGATTTGAAAATCAAGATGGCTATCATATTTCTGAATTATAAGATAGGTTCAGTTAACAGATTAATACAAGCGCTAAATATATTTTATTCATTTGACTGATTTGTAGTCTTTTTTCCTTATTCTGATGGTATTTTTAACTTTTTATTCATAAACAATAATAATAATAATAATAATAATAATAAAAATTATAATAATAATAATAATAATAATAATAATAATAATAAGAGAGAGAGAGAGAGAGAGAGAGAGAGAGAGAGAGAGAGAGAGAGAGAGAGAGAGAGAGAGAGAGAGAGAGAGAGAGAGAGAGAGAGAAACCCATGTTGACAAAAATTTTTTTCAAAAGTATCATATATTGGTAACTGAAACTTTCATTAATAAAACGATACCACCCTAACAATCTTTAAGCAAAATGGATCTTTCTAACTATGCCAAAGAATATTTTTGCTCCAAGAATACACTTGATAAAAAAAACGTATGGTCTAGACGTTTGTATGATTAGAGTATATAATTAATATAGGTGTTCTGGCCCAGTGGCCACTTTACTTACCCTAACGACAGAAGGCAAAACCATTTATTTCTCTTCCGTAAATTATGTGTACTGTAATTTGTCTTTTGTGACTGCTTAATACATGCTGCTTCAGGCAATGGCTGGAAACTTACACTAAAACATTATTTTTATTATCATTATTATCATTATTATTATTATTATTATTATTATTATTATTATTATTATTATTATTATTATTATTATTATTATCAAGGGCTCCAAAAAAAGAAAGTAGCCCAGTGATGAAAGGAAATAGATAAACTAAGATAAAATCAATGAACAATCAAAATCAAACATTTTTAGAACAGTAACAACAATTAAATAAACTGTTCATATACTGTATAAACTATAATAAATGAAAATACAAGATGTCAATAAATAAGATAGAGTAATGTAATTGAGTGTACCCTCAAGCAAGAGAACTCTACCTTAAGACAGTGGAAGACCGTGATGTGAAGGCTATGGCACTACTCAAGACTAGCGAACAATGTTTTTGTTGTGGAGTGTCCTTCTCCTAGAAGTGTTGCTTACCCTAGCTGAAGAGTCTCTTTTACCCTTACCAAGGGGATAGTAGCCACTGAACAATTGCAGTGGGAAGAATACTTGTTTGGAAATCTATTTTCAATTGCATTAGGACAGAGGAAAGCGTAGAAAGAATAGTCCAGACTATTCGGTGTATGTTTATGCAAAAGAAAAATGAACGGTAACCAGAGATGGACTCTAATGTACTACTGCCTTGACAGTCAAAAGACCCAAGAAGTCTCTAGCAGTAGTATCTCAAAGGGTGGCTGGTGTCCTGACTGACCTACTACTACTTTCTTTGAAAAGTAAAAAATCCATCCAATAACTTTCTCAGATATTTAGTTATCTTATAACTAAAACAGACTTACGGACAGGCTGAAATAGCCTGGCATATATCTTCATCGATGTGAGGAATAAAAGACAACATATTTCGAATACAGTTTCAACTTCTGAAAATCTCTCAAGAACTGGAAGATTCGATTCTTCTCATGAGATGATCAAATAGACATTTTGAATTCAAAGAAGTTAGGCTCTTTTGCTGAAGATTATCTATCGTTTTGATGTTGAGTACTAGGCTGTAAGGAAAGAAGGAATACAAAATTACAGGCTAAGTTGGCCTATAATGAGAAGCAAAGAATGAAAAGCATAAAAAAACAAATAGTTAAGGGACTAATGATTTTTTCCTTTATCCTCACTAAACCCTAATGATATTTTGGTATCATCATCATCAGCCTTAACTAGTCCACTGCCTAAAACATGTCCTTCAACTCCCGTCTGATTTTGGAGTTTTTATACCAATTCATTCACGCCAATTTTCATAGCTCGTCATTCCATCGTCTTCTCTTCCTAATAATAATAATAATAATAATAATAATAATAATAATAATAATAATAATAATAATAATAATAATAATAATAATAATAACTTGGTAGGAGACCCTCCTTCAAACAGGTGGAGTAGAATACTATGGCTGCATTGGCAGAATTCAATTTCTTGTCCAATTTTTCAATTCTACGGACAATTCTCTCTTCAGGGCTGCTACATTCAGCTAGCAAGGTGGCTAAGGTCATCAGGTGGGTGAAGGATACAATTCAGGTTAAGGCTGGATGTAATTAGTAAGAGTACAAGTAATACTCGAAAATTACAACAGGTAAAGTCAGGAGTGGAGTGGGACGCGTTTCGGAACTGCTTGCTCCGTCTTCAGGCGAGATGTGAGGCTCTGGCTGGATCTGGGTCCTCATATATCCCGGCACTGGTTCGTAGAGAGGGGCCTTGAATTTTGATTGGTCGATCGGAGGTTATAGGCTCGGATGGCAGATGTACGACGAGCTTGGCTCTGCCTCCCAGGCCGAGAGGTAGGAAGGAATTCCGAATCCTGATTGGTCAAGATGCGCGCCGAGCCAGCCGTATAGTCAGGCAGTCTCCTCTCTCGCTTAGTGAACTGAGCTGAGAGAGGTATCCGAGCTCCCTGATTGGCTGAGACGCGCGCCGAGACGGGATCAAAGTCAGGCAGCCCATTGCCAAGGCCAATAGAATAACAGGTCAACCCACGGCCGCTTGAAATTTTTGTTGTATGCGCATCCCTGGCGTCAAGAGGTTCAAAAGAGGTCCTAGGCTGAACCTATGGTCAGTCTGTAATGAGCGGCCCAGAAGGTCGGACATCCAGCTCTCTCTGACTCAATCTGTCTCACGGCAATATTATGAAACAAATTAAATCACAAATTTTTGTCGTCTGGTCAATTTTGCACCTTAGCATATTTTTTTATTAAATTTCCAGATATAATTATTGAGAGGTCACCATTGTATAATAATAAATCGCTTCCATCATATATGATAACGGTAATAATTAATAATAATAATAATAATAATAATGATAACCATGATAATAAAAACCATATAATAATATATGGAGTATAATTATAATAATAGTATTAATAGTGTCATGAGTAAAAGAAAAATAATAATCATAGCAATATTATTATTATTATTATTATTATTATTATTATTATTATTATTATTATTATTATTATTATTATTATTGTAATACTCCTGATATTATTATTATTGTTGCTGTTGATGGTGGTGGCTATTATTATTATTATTACTATTATTATTATTATTATTATTATTATTATTATTATTATTATTATTATTATTATTATTATTATTATTCTTTTATATTTATTTCAAAAGTATAATAATAATAATAATAATAATAATAATAATAATAATAATAATAATAATAACAGTATAATTAAATGAGATTATAGATAAGCAGTCAGAGCGAGACAGATGAGAGAAAGAAAGCGAGAGAGAGAGGACACATGTCTCAGTTTTTAAACCCAGGAACCTAGTGACGTCACATTAATAACGGCTATCCGAGTGGGTTAACCTGTTATTCTATTGGCCTTGCCCATTCCTACGCTCAACAGACTGGAATTCCGGTCCATGTTCGCCGCCAAAATCGGCATTCGGCCAGACAATTTCTCAATTTGTGGGGGTGTCAGGATCGGGGTTGTCATCGTTCTGGGGTCTTGTTCTTGGTTCCTAGCGTTGGTACGTCCACAGGATGGTAGGAGGAACATCTCTTGGGTCGTATTCAACGCTGGTTTCTCGTTTTGGATTAACAGAGCTTCCAATATTCGTAGGCGCCTACTGTCACGGGCGCCGCCAATAATTTTGGTATTGGCGACAATGTCTGCCCGGCTAATTTGGGTGTTATGTCGCTGTAGAGCATGATTTCTTATAGCACCTTGCTGGACGTGGCACGAAATCCTCTTCGAAAGTTTCATAGTAGTCATACCTATGTATTTGCCGGGGCATCCTCGGACTGGGCATTGGTAAGAGTAGACTACATTTGTCTTCTTCAGAGGATCGTTCACAGGGGGCGCTGGATTGTTTCTCATGATCAAGCTGCGGGTTCACTTTAGTGGTCTCATCAGTGGGGGACACGTTGTTAGTGACGATGTCTTTAATGGCCTTCTCATCCCGCTGATATTCTGCGTGCATGAGGCCTTTGTAGTAAAGCTTGATGTCTCTAGATCTGTTAGTGGGGTTGTCGGACCTATCTCTAGTGCTGTCGGACACCTGGCTGGCGCTGTCGGACCCTTCCACCGCAGAGGACCCATACCACTTGTCTATAGCTGTCCTCACGTCACGCTGGACTTGCTTGTTGCTGTAGCCGTTGTTGATGAGGACCCTTTCCAGCTCCTTGTGGGTGTCAGTCCATGACGAGCAGTGTGACAAGGCCCTACGTAAGTAATAATAATAATAATAATAATAATAATAATAATAATAATTATAATAATAATAATAATAATAATAATAATAATAATAATAATAATAATAATAATAATAATAATAATAATAATAATAATAATAATATTTCCGTTGAAAACCCCTTTTGGCATGTTTCCTTGAAGATAATTGCTGCCTAAGTAGCAAATATCTTGTAGTTGAGCTTTTTTACTCCTCGCATTTCTCCTCTCTCATCAGCATTGCATTCTGTTTGTAAATGATTTATTTTTCATCAGTAAGGTGGAGGAAAATACATAGAAAAAATTAAATTTGGTAAAAGTAAATTTTCCAAATTTGTACAATAAAATGCGATGGATACACTTCTAAGGGTGGGGGCTGGTTGCTGGACGTCTCCTTACATTATCAGGCTAATCCGAGTAAAAGGGTGTAGAGCAGACACTATACATACAGCATGTTTGGCCTATCATGTTAGATGCTGGTCACTGATTAATTTTCGTTGGCTGAGTCTGTGACGAAGCTCCTTGCCTATCGCAGTCAGGCCACTGCTCCACTCACAATCGTCGAAGTTGAGTGTAATAAGGGTTTGAGTAGGTCCAGATGGGGGGGGGGGGGTGTCCTAATCCAGCCAGCTGATTGGCCAACGCACTCTCTGAGTAGGGATCTGAGTCATTCCAAGCTGATCAGCCAGAGTCCAGGCCAGGGAGTTCCAAACTGCTTTCTGATTATCTGACTTGCTCACCGGTAGAGTCTCAGTCACAGGGAAGTTATTTAGCTGCTGATCGTCCTCATCATTAATGCCATCTCCTCTTGGATATCATGATATCAATTGGTGAGAGAACATTCGATATCACCGTCTACACTAAGGTGAAAAACCAAGGCCATTGCTGGAATATGGATAGTGAATATCCCACTAAGTATGAGATCTCCAACATACGTGCCCGCGTTCCTCAGACCCTCTCTTATCATTTTTCCTGGATGGAAATACATATGGAGCTGGATAGGATTACCCAGACCCTCGTCCGTGAAGATTGGTTACAACAACAGACATATCAGTAAAGAGGTCAAACTTGCAATGGAGCCCAGCAGTTAGACCATGCATTATAAAGTTAACTCATCCTAGAGAGGCATCATGCACAGCCATTGACAACAGAATGAGAAGGCCATGAGGATCTTTGTTAAGAGCCACGTCACGTCAGCTTAAGAAGACTCAAACATCACTTTTATAATATATTACTAGACTCTCAGGAGAACTTTCTGAAGAGGTCCAATGTTGTTCATTCCTACCGATGCCCAGTCAGCGGGTGCCGAATTCATTAAATTGGAATGACAATGATGAGACTTTCTGAAAGATTGTCTTGTTGCATTCAACAGGGAGCTATCAGGATCTACCAACCACTTAAGCACAGCAAGAACATGGTATAGAGGGATATCGCCAGGAAATCTAAAATCCCCAGTGGTACTGTGGATGGTAGGAGGCTTAGGATCCTACAGTCCCTGCTCATCCAGAAAGATAGACCAAACCTAAATACAACAAAGGAGATCTTACTCTTCCTCTCATGTCATAGGAACACCTCCCATCGACCTGGAACCAGCGACGATGACGATGCTTGCCTGCAACTGAGACTCTTCCTGCGAGCACATCAGCCAATTAACAAGCAGCTCAAGATTCCCAGGACCTGGTCCCTCATTAGCTAAGTATCTTGCTTGACTCCAAGCCCCAATCACGCACCACGTTGGTCAAACAGTTCACCACACTAGACCTACTCAAATAGTAGACCCAACTTCAATGATAGTGAGCAGAGTATGGCCTAATTGCGAGGGAACCCATTCAGTCGAGTGCCTCAGCCAATGGGGGAGCAGCTCCGTCCTAGGCCCTATTCTGACTCCGCCTACGAGGAGAAATCAACGACAAGCCTCTATCATGATCAGCCAGCCAAGCCGTATATATAGACCCTGCTCTAAACCCTTCATCCAAACTTAGTTTGATGATGAGAAGAGATACCAGGCACCCTCTCAAAACTTTGTTGTACCGATTTTGACAAGTTCACTTTTAGAAATATCAATTATGTCTATGTATTTTGCTTCTCTAAACTGCTCACAAACAGCACAGTTACTGGCTAAATGCAGTACTGAGGGAAAAAAAGATAATATAAGCAATAAAGAATCTCAACTACAAGATGAATTATTCTGAGGCAGTGATCATTTTTAATAATAATAATAATAATAATAATAATAATAATAATAATAATAATAATAATAATAATAATAACAGTTCTTAGAACTACCGAAATAGAAGCAAATGGTCCAGGTTTCTGATTGAATGACATTTAACTTCAAATCCTTTACTTATCAGCCCATTGTATTATTTAATTCTAAAGAAGTTCATCAATTTAAGATTTGTTTATTACGACGAATAACATTTTGCTGGAAAAAGTAAATCCCATCTAAAACGTTACCTTAACTGAACAATACTGCAAATACCTGTATCTTAAAAGTCCCCGCTTTACTTCTCATCATTATCCCTACGTTAAAGGGTCATTTACCTAATGTCTCTATTGTCTGCTATCAAAGGCATCCTCTTCAGTGATATTCCCATAATCCACATCACCATTTTCGTCTTTGGGCTCAAGCGTTTTTTTTTTTTTTTTTTTTTTTTTTTTTTAGTGACCGTGTTTCAGATTAACATATCAACAATGGTCTTATAATGGTGCTATATATCTTCAACTATACCATGAAGCGATAAATGCTAATTACGGGAAGTTACTTTTTATTTAAAAAATTAAATAAATATACCCCCCGGATAATAGAAGGTGCTAAATCAGTTTCACCAAGGTCAACGAGATTTTGATGAAAATAATTATTGCGTTAATCATTTACGATAAAGAAAAAGGATTCTATAAATCTCTCCTTTTGATATGGTCAAGAATTTTTATTACATCAAATTCAGTTCAAAACTCATTCATTTCCACATACCTCTAATTTAGAGATACTGAATTATCAGCTAATCTATCCTTCTCCTGAATGCTTAATATGAAATTCTAATATCTATAATATAGTTTCAAGAATTAGATTAGTTTTCCGCCCTCCAACATATTCATCTAACCCCACTTTAAACAAAGACCGGAATATCAACAATGGAATTACCTCTATAAAATAGTTGACATGGCAGAAAAGAGCCTGTCAGTTGAATGAAGCTGATTAGTCTAGGTGGGTTCTGGTTAGTTCTCGAAGTACCGGCGTTTATGAGAGTAACTACCAACAAGATTTCTCCTCTTTCCTTTCCTGCGAAGGGAGAAGATCTCTTTAGGGTCCTTGTGAGACTTCGGTTTTATGGTTTTAGGGTTGGAATCGTAGCCTCTTCCTTGGAGTCGATAAGTGATATGGAAGTTGATGGGACCTTATCTGTTGAAAAATATATGGATAAATCTTTTTTAGAATAGTTTTAATTTTTTTTCTGGAAAAATAGTAGGTAAACTTTTGTCAGCTTGTGGATTTATACAATATTTTCTTCGAAATTGTATGCTGTGAAATCTGGAATATCTTAAAACTCCCAATATAAATAAATAGATAGAAAAAAGACTAGATAACATTTGTGTAGTAATCTTCATAAGCCAAAGCAATCTTAAAAATACGAAATAAAAAGTATATGGTGATGTATCCTTTACGTTTCATATTTATCTTGGGCATTATGGCTGTTCAAATGTTTTTATAGAGGTCAATTGTCTTCCTTAAGCTTTTATTTCAATTTTTTTTTATTAAATTTAGATTTCTTATATTTTGCAGATCTTTATTATGCATATATATATATATATATATATATATATATATATATATATATATATATATATATATATATATATATATATGTGTGTATATATATATATATATATATATATATATATATATATATATATATATATATATATATATATATATATATATGTATATATGTATATATGTGTGTGTGTATGTGTGTGTTAGCGTGTGTTCATATGTAGTGCCGTTACATATAACAGTCGTATAATGATAATCACAGTATTTCATCTGTTTTGCATGTGTATAAAAAAAATCAATTTTTAATTAAAGTATTCACGTTTTTATGAAATTCTATTTGAAAAAAAAATAAATAAACTTTTTTCACAATCAGGATTTTCTTTAACTATATTGTTATAATTTAATTTGATTTAATCTCGAATGATTATTTTCTTTTTTAAATTACGTAAATATTTGTTGAACAAATAACTTGTTTTTTCTTCAACTACTGGTTACATTTCCATGGCTATGTATTATAAGCAACGTATTCATATATCTAATTGAGGGCAAAGTGATTGAGTGAGAGAACATATATTTCTCGAAACGTATCCAATGTATTGCAATCTTCATATTCCCTCTTCATTATATAAATTGGCTACAGGTGTTTATTATGGTCAAGAAAAAAGCGCAGAGTCACCAACATTACCTTTCCAAACTTATTCAGAAATTAAAAGGATAACTCTTCGAGACTAGGAGAAAGCTTTATTGTGTTATGAAGTAATAAACCTTTTACATGTTGCCTTGTTCGGTAATTTATGTATATTCACCCATAAATAGCATGGCATATATTTTCTATCGGGGCTGAATATGATACTTGAAATTTAATACAGTTTTGAAAGGAAAAAAAAAATCATACGAGACTTCCTTATTCCAAAAAACCTTATTTGATGAATAAGATATTGATGTATAACGAGACCATAGTTTATAACAGGTGGTCGACGGCCAGTAAAAAACTCACTGTTAACGTTACAGCAATTATAGCTCGGACTGGAAATTGAGAGCAACCCCTTAGAGGCCAACTTGGTAGACATTTTTGAGGAAAATCACTTGGTTTTTATATGATTTTTTATTGCTGAATCCATTTCTGTTGGTTACCCAACTGTAGAAGTTGATGTTTAGTCATATTGCTAGATCAGCATATATGCATATTGATCTCGAAAACTAGAAATGGCTATGATTAAAATTCTGATTGACTTATAAAGGTGAAGAAAACCTTATAAACATCATATGCATATTACCATAATGAAATCATAAGTCATTTTCTTTTTTCACATAAATTACATACATCAACAGTTTGTTAAAATTAGAAAAGGTCTCCCTGTCTTTTCAGATTCATACTAATACCTAATATATATATATATATATATATATATATATATATATATATATTATATATATATATATATATATATATATATATATATGTATATATATATATATATATATATATATATATATATATATATTATATATATATATGTATATATATATATATATATATATATATATATATATATATATATATATA
>NC_090738.1:60636563-60644063 GCF_036898095.1 Palaemon carinicauda
GAGAGAGAGAGAGACCCCCGACAGATGCCGCTAATTAACGCAAATTGAAAGGAAGTTCACACAATTTTAGGACCCGACTTTCAATGGATCAAAGAGAGAAGATAATCAAGAAGGATGATACCTTAATAAAGAAAAGAAAAAAAAAATTAGCAGGAGGGAAGTGGAGGTGGTGGATTTGGTAATGGGACCAGGGGAAACCACCTTACTTTCTTCGGTGAATTGAGTTCCCTGATTATGGAGTAGCCGATCAGTGTTACCAACATTTTAGAAACTGTCTTTCTCGGTGCTGCCAACGCAACCACATCTGCTTCAACTCAAGGATCCTTGTGTGGGTTAAAATATGACCAGCTGGTCAGATATGCATCTACTGTGTTAAGATACCATCGTAAATAGGTTGTGTGTAGTTTATATCATTTGGCTTTATATGATAGTATTTAACTATGTAAATTTTTATGGATGAATCATTGTTATTATTTTTATTATTATTATTATTATTATTATTATTATTATTATTATTATTATTATTATTATTATCATTTTATGAATTACATTTCACAGAAAATAGTGTTTTCTATTGTTAGATTACCGGTTACTTCCAGCTTGCTAGATTAAGAATCCATCACTCTCCTTACTATGTGTGCTGTTTCAAGTAGCACGCTCTTATGCATAGATTATGTATTAGTATTCACTTTTTACATTGATAAAAAAATTGACTGTTGTATTTAATTGTTTCATAAAACCCTGAAAATTTAATTTCTCTAAATTTTATCGGATGCCTTTTTGCACTTAAATATAATTACCAAAGAAAGGTTACAAACATTCTCCTTATCATGTTCCCTCCCAATATTGAAAATTTATAAGATTTAGTAATTTTAGCATACCTCAAAAGGAGATATAATGCTACACTTCAAAACTATATGATACCTCTCTCTCTCTCTCTCTCTCTCTCTCTCTCTCTCTCTCTCTCTCTCTCTCTCTCTCTCTCTCTCTCTCTCTCTCTCTCTCTCTCATTGCGATTAAAAAATAGTTACTTTGACCTATTTTGTAATGCATATAAAACATAATTTTAATATGAGATGGAGGTAATGATATTCAACAGCTACTTTATATTCAGAGTCTCTTGTAAGAAAAGATTTGAGAACAAACAACCTGAAAGCGTCACGTGACCCTAATGAGCAACACATGGTGAAATACTAAAAGAAGACGTAAAACACGACGATGATCTTATCTCCTGAAATTTGATGAAAGTCTCTATCTATTAATGGATTTCAGTGTTTTTGTTTTTTTTTCATTTTGTATTGTTATACTTTTGTGCAAGGTTCGTTTGTTTCAGTGAATAAATATTAAGGTATTATGAGAAGCTCCCACTTCATTTCCTTTACGTTAGTGGCTCTGGTTTAGAGGATTTGATTCATGAAAACATACTAATCTTTCGAGTTTTATTCTTTTTTTTCAATAGGAGCTTGAAACTTGTGGCCTTTACTAAGGCTTGATGATAATCCGCATGTGATATGTTCCCCCTTCGGACATTAAAAGCTATTTTACTCATGCAAGTAACCTTCTACTCATCAATGATATATATATATATATATATATATATATATATATATATATATATATATATATATATATATATATATATATATATATATGTATATATATATATATATATATATATATATATATATATATATATATATATATATACATATATATATATATATATTCGAAAACAAAAGTACATCTTAAATGTTATCCATTGAGCTTGGAATTGATAATCCAAATTTACTAATTGATATGCATAGCATAAATGAAAGACGATCATTATATAAATGTTTAAGGATGTTTATGATAGTTGCTATATGACAGTGCACCCAAATTGTAATATATATTTCATCAATAAAAAAATAGATAGAAGGTTGAAATAGCTTGATCATGGACAAGTATCCTTCAAGCTCTTTTAGTAAACGAGAAACAATTACTTAATTTTAGATAATCTCATTATCATTTCCTTCAAAATGATGAAAAGGATTTCGATATAGGACAAACGCTTCCTATGAAACAGATTTTTAAATAGAGAAAAATTGTATTCATATTCTCATTAATCGTGGAGACATTATAATCATATCTATTTATATTTCCGCTTTTCAAACTATCTTCTTTAACTTTTCGTGTGTGTGAACTAAATAATGTGAAACTATCACTCAAATCAGAGAACGATCAACAACAAGATACGACTGATTATTTTTGAAATGATACGATAGACTGAGGTAGAAGGATTTGCACTAAACTAACTCAGATCTTTGGGAATAAATCTCTCTCTCTCTCTCTCTCTCTCTCTCTCTCTCTCTCTCTCTCTCTCTCTCTCTCTCTTGGCAGACTGTTTGTATGTGTGAAGATGTTGTAAGGTTTATTTTACAACTGAATTAAAAATCACAGATCTGCAGGTGGATGATGCAAAGCAGTCAGGCGTTGGCGAAGACAGATTAGTCATTTTTTTTATTATTATTATTCTATTAGTGTGTGTTTATTACTTTGATTATAAGAACATCAATTTACACTACAGTTATGCACCTCTTGGCATAATACTATTACTCTTAAAATTATTTGAATCTGTAATGAATAATGATATTTTCCATTCACAGAAATTCCATTAGGCAGTGTTTTTTCAAACTCGCCCCACCCACATTAACGATGCTGATGATTGTTTCCCAGGGTCTCTTGTACAGGGACATGGCTTATCATCCAAGTGTTCTGAGGAAGAAAGAAAATACTAAACACTTTTATAAGGGAAATCAGGTAGATTCCTATAGCATATGAAAAAAAATGCACCCCATTTTCTGAAAAATATATCCATGCCAAATAAGGAAATGATCCTTGGACAATTTACCAACTACCAATTATTTAGCCTCTATCATCCTACCAAAGTTTTTTGACCCACGTGGTCGTCAAATAATATACTACAGTAATTTGTGAAAAGGTGTCTCTGATGCCATCAAGACCACACCCACCGGAGCAACAGAGTACAGAGAAATCAACCGCAAGATAAGAAAAAGCATGAACCAAGCCAAAGAAGATTGGATTGGAAAACAGTGTACAGAAATTGAGGAAAAGCTGGAGAAGAACAACAGTAGGCGAGCGTTCCAAATCGTGAAAGATCTAACAAAACCAAAGCAAGCACGAGTCAGTTCCTTCCAAGACAAAGCAGGGAACTGCCTCACGGAAGAAGACATACTCAAGAGGTGGACAGAGTACTGCTCCGACCTTTACAACTACCAGACCAATGGAGATCCCAATGTAACATCGTGCAACAAATCATGGAACAACGACGACTTCCCAGTTCTGAGAGAAGAAGTGGAGGAAGCAATCAGATCGCTAAAACATGGAAAAGCTGCAGGAGTAGACAACATCCCTGCAGAACTTATAAAGCATGGTGAAGAGACAGTGACTGACATCCTCACTAGCATCTGCAATAAGATCTGGCAGACAGGTGAATGGCCCACACACAGGACACAGTCCCTCATCATCACGCTTCCCAAGAAAGGCAACTTACAGTAATGCTAAAACTATAGAACGATTAGCCTTATCAGCCACGCAAGCAAAGTGATGTTGAGAGTCATTCTGAACAGCCTGAGACCCCAGACAGAAGAGATCATTGCCGAAGAACAAGCTGGGGTTAGAAGAGGAAGGAGCACAACAGAACAGATTTTCAATCTTCGAGTTCTGTGAGAGAAGTACAGCCAACACCAGCAAGACATCTTCCACGTGTTCATTGACTACAAAAAGGCATTTGACCGCGTATGGCATGATGCACTCTGGGCCACAATGAACAGGTACAATATGGGACAAAAACTAATACAGGCGATCCAACAGCTGTACAATAAAGCAACCAGCACGGTCCTTGCTCAAGGCAAAATAGGCGAATGGTTCCACACTTCAGTAGGTGTCCGCCAAGGCTGCCTTCTATCACTAACCCTGTTCAACATCTTCCTTGAACAAATTATGACAGATGCACTCAATGATCATGTGAGCACAGTTAGCATCGGATGACGAACAATCAGCAACCTTCGGTTTGCTGATGATATTGACGGCCTGGCAGGGAACAAAGATGAGCTGGTCAACCTCGTGATACGTCAAATCCAAATTGAGACTATTGCATGCCCTAGTCATTTCCATCCTTCTGTATGCTTGTGAATCCTGGACACTGACGGCAGAGCTACAGAGAAAGATCCAAGCTGCAGAAAAGAGATGCTTAGACGAGTGCTTGACATCTTGTACATTGAGCATGTCACAAATGAAGAAGTCAACAGGAAGAGTGAGACAACACTTAGGACGCGATGAAGATCTGCTGTCCACAGTGAAGAGGAGAAAACTAAAATGGTATGGCCACACAACAAGATCAAGCGGCCTGTCCAGACAATTCTCCATGGAACAGTTCAGGGGAAGAGGAGAAGAGGGCGACAGAGAAAGAGGTGGACCAACAGCATTGCTAAATGGACAGGAAAAACCTTCGCCCAGACCCAGGCACTCGCACACAACCATGACAAGTGGAGGCTCCTATTGCGGTGTTCCACCATGCAGCACCCCTACGATCCTGGTGGATTATGGAATCGGTAACGGTAACGGATGCCTTCTATTGGGAGGGAGCGAGAGGGGGTCTGTGTTATTATTACTTTCGGAACGTAAAAATATTGTTATTGTGTTTTAGAGCAATTTTGTGCCAAAATAGCAACAGAAATGAAGTCATAAAAATGATAATAAGTGGTTGATTGGAATAATAAGCAATATTGTGTTACTTGACAGGGTATATGCAAAAAAATTAATTTCCCAAGGGATATATTGAAAGGTGCAGTTGTTATCATCCAAAGTAGAGCGGGGACAACTTTAACTGGGGATGAGGTGTTGGACTGTCGAGGGAAGGCATGCAAATGATGAAGGGCGTACCTTTTAAGAAATGGCGTAAGTGTCGTACAGCCAAATGAACCACCAGCAATTCAATGTCGAAGGTAGAATAGCCTGATTCCTTTTCTCTGCTGACGATGGCTAATGAACGGGATGAGACTTGGACCACCTGTTTAAGTACTGCACCCATATTGACGTCCCTGTAATGGTGGAGAGAAGGAGAGGGGTATGTGACAAGGGATATATTAGATCAGCAACAGCTGATAGGTTTTTATTTGCGTTGCAGAAGGCCATTTCCCGAATAGGACCCAGCATTTTGTCTTTGGCTTGACCTTGAGGGAAGCATAGAGTGGGGAAGAGTGGCCTTGATGGATGGCAAGAGCCCGTAATAACAGTTTACCATGCCCAAAAATTCTTTAAATGCTTTGATGGCCGACAGCGTGGTAAAGTTCTGAACAGATGATACCTTCTCATAGAGGGAGTGGACGCCTTCAGGAGGAATGCGGTATCTTAAAAAGGATCATTTGTTGGTGCCAAAGGTACATTGTTGTACAAAACCACAATCCATTTCTATTTCAGGCTGTTCAGAACGATGTGTATGTGATGGAGATGTTTCTCTTTGTAGGAAGAGAACACAAGTATGTCATCCACGTAACCTACACAGAGGGAGGTCCCCTAAAGTGCCATACATGAGATATTGAAAACTCTTCCTAGCGTTACAAAGGTCAAAACAAGAGTAATTTAATCTCTAAGTCCCTAATGGGGTGGGGATGGTGGTCTCGGGAATATTTTCATGGTACATTTGCACTTGATAACACCCGTTTAAGATGTTGACAGTGGAGAATACCTTCACTTTGGGCAAGTAAGAGTGCAAAGTCGGCGATATTGGGGAGGGCGTAGTAGCCTGATTCCTTCTGCATGTTCAGAAGTTGGTAATCACCACAAGGGCAAAGGGAGCTATTCTTCACCAGGATCAAATGTAGAAGTGACAGCCATAGGCTTGAGGCCTTTTGACAAGTGCCCATTTCTTCAATTTTGGTTAACATTTGCCAAACTATCCGGGGCTAGACGACGAAATTTGACAAACACAGGTGTCCTCATTGTCATGACATGGTGATAAATACCGTACTTATTGGTAACCTGGGGCGTTGGTGAGATTTTGAACAGGAAGACTTCCCAGTACGATGGAAGGAGGAGGTTTTAAGCATTCATCGGTGCGCTGATGGGGATATTGATGTTAAAGGGAACAGGTCAAAGAGGTGTTGAAGAGTATGAATCTGCGATGATTAGCTGCTGAAGGACAACATTAAGGAGGATGTGGAATTGGGAGAGGAAATCCTCACCGAATATTGGCAATGTGACGTCAGAAACACGAAACCTCCAATGATATTTGGTGCTCCAAGGGGATATTGTGAATGTGCCATACACATGGATGTGGATCTCATATCCTTAACAGCTACCAGGTGGACAACAGCAGGCTTAGAATGACAATGTTGTGCTCTATAGTCAATTCTTTTTAGTGAAGCAGATTTGCACCAACTCGCAGGGGTGCCCTTTTAGCTCAGAAAAGTTTCCTGATTGCTGATTGGCTGGCCAAGATAATTTCAACCAATCAGATAGCATTAAAATTTTTCAAGCTAAAAGGGAACCGCTGCAAGTCGGTGCAAATACGCCTCATTAAAAAGATGAGAATAGAGAGTAGCCTTGGTAGAAGAGAATGGCAGGCACCAGTGTGTACCAAAAACCGCACTCTCTTACCTACACCACATAGAAAGAAAAGATTAGTGATAGGGAAGGCTACTGCCATAAGAGATGGATTATTTGGAAGTATTTTGGCCACTGACAACTGTTCACACATTTCTTTGCAGCAGCCCTGAAATGGAGAAGTAGTAGCATAACTGCTGCTGATGAGCATCAGTAGGTTTCTGTAGAGGTCGTTGGTTCCGCGTGAGTGAGGGATGCTTATATGAATGGTGTGGGCACCTTTATTATTGCTCCAGCAAGTCACAAGGTGGGCGTCTGTCTCCTACCTCATCCACGTCAACTTCAGTCAATGTTAAACAGTTGTCTCTTCATCAGGACTGGAGGCGTTAAGGTAGTTCTTGATGGTGGTTAAATGGCTGTCCATAAGGGCATTAACTTTCTTTGCGCGTACAGACTCAGGTATTATACCCAATCGGCAAGAAGTAGGTTTAACTTCAAATCTATACTGGTTATTTCCCTGAGTTTGAGTGAATCTTTTTCGTCCCCTAACGGTTGTTGAGAGAGCTGATAAAGCTCGGCTATACGGATGGCTTGCGATGGTAAGCACTGCTTCAGGAGTTATGTCTTGTGAGCTCCTTGTGCTATTGGTGTGTCCCCTTGGTTGGAAAGCCATTGAGAGATTTTAGGAAAAGTGTGCTCTGAGATCGCTACAAGGACAGTCTGCTTTGGTGATTGAGTGAGTCATGCACTTGATGCGGAACTGAAATTCAGCACGCTAAAATGAGGTGAGTACCTCCTTACCTGCAAGGTTGGTAGTTTTATGGATTTGGCATGGATAAAAGAATCAGGGTCTGAGGGTGTCGTTGCCAAAAAGTAGGGCACAACAGTACAAAA
>NC_090738.1:60669310-60671810 GCF_036898095.1 Palaemon carinicauda
TATATATTTATATATATACATATATATATATATATATATATATATATATATATATTTATATATATATACATATATATATATATATATATATATATATATAAATGTATATGTATATGTATGTGTGTATATACTGTCATATATATATATATATATATATATATATATATATATATATATATATATATATATATATATATATATATATATACATGTATATGTATGTGTGTATTCATACAATATATATATATATATATATACATATATATTTATATATATGTATATATATATATATATATATATATATATATATATATATATATATATATATATATATTTATATGAGAACAATAAACTAGAACATCAATAATTCCCTTCCCACCAGAACATTAATATCCTTTCCTAGAGGGTACTATAATTATAAGATCACCACAATGCTGGAACGCTTCAATGAGCAACCGACTATTTCACAGTTCATTATCGGATACATGTACAATTTATTGTCTGGTATTGCCAGAGCGGTCGCACGCCCATCAATCTAAACAGTTCATACATGTGCATTATGATAATGAGTTTAATATTGTCAACAAAGGACGACACTAATTAGAAACGGTACGCTAGATAATTGCTGAAAGGAATCCATTAATGTGACGGAATTAGAGACGATTCTCTGATAATAATACCATTTTGTAGACTTTATATAAATAATAGTTTGCTGATGCTGAATGCATTTTCAAGAACGTGTGTAGGTACGGATTGCAATGTATGGGTAATATCTATTCAGGTATTGATAAGTTAATAACACAGAATCTATTCATTATTAAGGAATCATATCAAAGATATAATCATATGGATTAAATTATTATATTTACGTGATATAAAATCATTTTGTAAATTATTATGCAAATATCAAATGGAAGCAGGAAAGATAGAAAAAAGCAAGGTTATTTTGGTATGGATAAAAAAACGGTAGGGAGTTAGAGAAATATTGATAGAAATAAGGCGATTAGGTGAAAACCTTTTTTAACCTTAACTGAAAACATTTGAAGAAAATGACATATATGATAATGAATATTTGCATGCATTAAAATGTTCTTTATAAGAAAATATATAGTCAGTTTCAATATATATCTATCTATATAAATGTGAGAAATTAATTTCCTGCCTATAGAATATAGTGAAATATGAATAAAATAGGGAAAATATGATGTTGAAGAGGTACTCCATGCATAAGAATGAAAAGTAATTTTTCTTTTTTATTATTATTTCAAACAAAAGAGATACGTAAATCCTTATATAACACTTCAATTGCCTATGTTCATATCAATACTCAACATACCATATGCAGACAAAGGAAATTATCCAGGAATGGCAACAATCATGTGAATTTAGGCTATAATTTCAGTCCATGAACTTCGTGATTATCGGATTCATATCTCCTGCCATAGCTTTCAGAATCAGGTCCTTTTTTTTTTTAAATGTCACAACATTATTCTTCCTTATTTCAGATTTTACTACTACTACTACTACTACTACTACTACTACTACTACTACTACTACTACTACTACTACTACTGATCGCACTTATCTATATTGCTCATAATCCTAATATTATTACAATTATTATCAATATTATTATTGTACTTTACGTAATTTTGTGATGGAAGCCTTGAATCTGTTGGAACTAATAATAATGCCTATAATTAGAAGACAATATAAACCTCATGTATCTACAGTAGTAAGATAATGCTGTGTACAGTAAATGCAATTATAAAATCATAACACATTGATTTTATTTACCGGAAAGTCCATAAGCAGTATATATCCCTCCATCCAAAATAGTATTTTATATTGGATAGAAAAGCCTTTCCTTCACGTAAAGCTTTTGCATGAATAAGAAAGGGATAGTTGGGAATAAACTATATTTAACTGAATTAAGAGTCAGTGGATTGAAAATATCTTTAAAATTTCTCTTGATTTCACGATGAATCTTAGTTAGTGATATTTGAATAATTTTGTTTTGAATAAATATATACATATACACATATACACGCACACACACATACACACACACACACACACACACACACATATATATATATATATATATATATATATACATACATACATATATATATATATATATATATATATATATATATATATATATATATATATATATATATATAATGTTCGGGTATGTGCTTGAATGGCTAAGCGTGTATTTGATTGTTCCTATTTATTTGTCGAGCCATACAGAGACGTATGGATGCACCGGTAAAAATACTGATATAATTCAAAAAATGTAAATAATTGTTAACGAAGTTTTAAGAAAATTGTAAGAACGTTGTCCTTCTTTTATTTATATCAGGCATACGAGGTAACGAGATCTTATATGGGGATTATGATGCTTTTCTGAAAAGAAATCCTAGAATTAAGTTATTAATTGTGTACTTAATTATAGAGTGGTATTTAGTGGAACTGATAATAAATAAATTTAGTA
>NC_090738.1:60674310-60689310 GCF_036898095.1 Palaemon carinicauda
AATAGCTATATCATTGACAAGTATCTTACAAGCTGATTTAGTAAACGAGAAACAATTATTTAATTTTAGATCATTTCAGTATCATATCCTTCAAAATGATGAAAAAGATATTGATATAGGACAAACGCTTCCTATGAAACAAATTTTTAAATATAGAAATTTTTTTTTCATATTCTCATTAATCATGGAGACATTATAATCGTATCTATTTATATTTCCATCTTTTCAAACTATATTCTTTATCTTTTCATGTGTGTGAACTAAATAATATGAAACTATCACTCAAATCAGAGAACGATCAACACGATACGTCTGATTATTTTTGAAATGATACGATAGACTGAGATAAAATGATTTGCACTGAACTAACTTAGATCTTTTGGAATAAACCTTGATCTCTCTCTCTCTCTCTCTCTCTCTCTCTCTCTCTCTCTCTCTCTCTCTCTCTCTCTCATCATACATCATATCAGAACAGGAAGGAAGCATGGGAGAATCCTTATTATTACCAATATTAAATAATGGGGATGAAACACAAACCATAATAGTGATGAATGCACAGGGTTTAGTCAAGAGTAACTCTAAAAGGAAAATAGAGTTCTTAGAAGAAGTAGCCCAAATTGAAAAAATAGATATATTATATGTAAGTGAAACATGGTATTCCCAAGAGACTGGCAGTGATGACCAGATAAAGGGTTTCCAAACTTATTGATCAGACAGAAAAAAATAGGAATCAAGGAGGAACCGCAATATATGGAAGAGACATAAATCAAGGGAAAGTCTGTGAAAAATACAGCAACACAGAATATGAATTGATTGCGGTAGAATTTGAATTTGAAAAACTAGTAAATATTGTAGTTTACAGACCCCCAAATACTAAGGAGTTTGACATAATAATAGAAAAAATAGATGATATATGTAGAAACCATAAAGACTGGAATATACTCCTATTCGGAGATTTCAACTTTCCTCTCGTGGATTGGAAGGAACAGATAGAAGAAAGTGGTTGTATGTATACATATAAAAAAGAGAGTAATAGTAGCGCAGAAGATAAGAGGCAATTTGTAAAGCTTCAAGATATGCTATTAGAACATAATATGCAACAAATAAACCACATTCCACCAAGAAAGGAAAATGTCCTAGATCTAGTATTTGTGAATGAGGTGAATTATGTTAAAGAAATAATAGTGTATAACACGGGAATTTCAGACCACAATGTCATAGAATTGATAGTCCATTCCAAAGCAAGTGATCGTAGAATTAATAAAAGCACAAAACTTTGCGAAGGATATGGAAAATATAATTTTTACAGTAAGAATATGAAATGGTCAGAAATAAATGGAGAACTGAATAAAGAATGGAAAAATGTATTTGTAAGTGATAATATACAGGTAAATACGGACATGCTGTACAAAATACTGGAGAAAATTGTTGAAAAATATGTACCGAAAAAAAACAATAAACAAAAGACATGCATACCAAGAGACAGAAGGATCTTATTTCAGAAAATTAGAAAGTGGAAGAAAAATGTTGCGAAAGAAAAAAATGTGTGGAAAATGATGGAAATAAAATGTGAGATAGAAAATGCAGAACAAAAGTTTATACAGTCGAAAGAAAATGAAAAAAGGGACTTAGAAGAAAGGACACTACAAAATATAAAAAGAAACCCCAAAGTACTTTACTCCTATGCATAAAAGATGAATAAAGGGAGAATAGAAATAGGCCTTCTAAGAATTGAAGAACGGCTAACGAATGAAAAAAAGGAAATATGCAACATATTAGCAGAAAAATATGAGTGAGTTCACGGCAAGAATTGCGAATGAGAATAATGAAACAGAAATGAGAGAAGAAAATGTTTAATATATAACGGATATAGATATTAATGAAGCAGATATCGTCAAGGCTATAAACGAAATTAAAAATGGATCAGCAGCCGGACCAGATGGAGTTTCAGCGATTTTGTTAAAAAAAAAATGCAAACACTATCGCAAAGCCGCTTACAATACTGCGAAGACAAAGTGTAGATATGAGCGAGATATATGTTAAACATAAATTAGCTTATATAACCCCTATCTTCAAAAGTGGATCAAGAATAGAGGTAAGCAATTATAAACCTGTTAGTCTAACATCACATATTATGAAAGTGTATAAGAGGGTAATAAAAAAGAAAATAATGAACCATTTGGTTCAAAATAATTTGTTTAATATAAGTCAACACGGTTTTGTGCCTGGAAAAAGTACACAGACCCAACTGATAGCACACTATGAAAACATATACAAAAATATGATAAATGAAAAAGACACAGATGTGATCTATCTAGATTTTGCAAAAGCCTTTGGCAAGGTAGACCATAATATATTAAAGAAAAAAATGAGAAAGCATAATATTGTGGGAAAGATAGGAAATGGGTAAAAGAATTCCTGCAAAACAGAAAACAGATAGTGGTTGCAAATGACGAGAAATCAGATGAAGCCCAGGTAATATCTGAGGTGCCACAAGGTACGGTATTAGCTGCACTGCTGTTTGTTATTATGATCTCAGACATAGACTGTGATGTTGAAAACTCCGTAGTGAGAAGTTTCGCCGATGACACAAGAATAAGTATAAAAATTACTTGTGATGAAGATAGGAACTTACTACAAAGAGATCTAAACCAAATATATGAATGGGCGGAGATAAATAGGATGGTATTTAACTCCGATAAATTCGAATCAATAAATTATGGAAACAGAGAAGGAATGGTATATGCATACAAGGGACCTAATAATGAGACAATCACAAACAAGGAAACAATCAAAGACCTTGGTGTAATGTTAAATAGGAATATGTCATGCAACGACCAAATAGCATCACTGTTGGCTAAATGTAAAGCAAAAATGGGAATGTTATTCAGACACTTTAAAACAAGAAAAGCTGAACACATGATTATGCTTTACAAACCTTATGTACGTAGTACACTCGAGTACTGCAATGTGATATGGTACCCACACTACCAAAAGGATATTGGGCAAATAGAGAGTATACAAAGGTCCTATACTGCTAGAATAGAAGAAGTTAAGGACCTTGACTACTGAGAAAGGCTGCAATTTTTAAAACTATACAGTCTAGAAAGGAGAAGAGAACGCTACATGATAATACAAGCATGGAAGCAAATAGAAGGAATTACTGAAAACATCATGGAGCTAAAAATATCAGAAAGAGCAAAGAGAGGTAGATTAATAATGCCAAAAAATATACCAGGTAAACTAAGGAAGGCGCACAGGACATTAATCCACTACTCACCAGCATCGATAATGCAGTGACTATTTAATGTGCTGCCAGCTCATCTAAGAAACATATCAGGAGTGAGGGTAGATGTGTTTAAGAATAAGCTCGATAAATACCTAAGATGCGCCCTAGACCATCCAAGACTGGAAGATGCAAAATACACCGGAAGATGCATTAGCAACTCTCTGGTGGATATACGATGTGCCTCACACTGAGGGTCCTGGGGGAACCCAACCAAAAAATAAGGCAATAAGCTAAGGTAAGGCTCTCTCTCTCTCTCTCTCTCTCTCTCTCTCTCTCTCTCTCTCTCTCTCTCTGGCAGACTGTTTGTATGTGTGAAGATGTTGTAAGGTTCATTTTACAACTGAATTAAAAATCACAGATCTGCAGGTGGATGATGCAAAGCAGTCAGGCGTTGGCAAAGACAGATATGTATTTTTTTTATTATTCTATTTGTGTGTGTTTATCACTTTGATTATATGAACATCAATTTACACTAAAGTTATGCACCTCCTGGCATAATAGTATTAATCTTAAAATGATTTGAATCTGTAATGAATAATGATATTTTCCATTCACAGAAATTCTATTTGCCTGTCTTTTTCAAACTCACCCAACCACCTTAACGATGCTGATTCCTATAGCATATGAAAAAATTAACACCATTTTCTGAAAAATATATCTATGCCAAATAAAAAAACGACCCTTGGACAATTTACCAACTACCAATTATTTAGCCTCTATCATCCTACCAAAGTTTTTTGACCCACGTGGTCGTCAAATAATATACTGCATTAATTTGTGAAAAGGTGTCTCTGATGCCATCTATTGGTGGTAAAGTAAAACTCTGGATGATGTAAGGGAGGGAGCGAGAGGGGGTCTGTGTTATTATGACTTTCGGAACGTAACAATATTGTTATTGTGTTTTATATAAGTTTTGTGCCAAAATAGCAACAGAAATGAAGTAATGAAAATTATGATAAGTAGTTGATTGGAATAATAAGCAATATGGTACTCTACTGCTAACGCCATCTACTGCAGATGGAAAGAACATATGCCAAGAGCTCTTTAATCCTTCCATTCTGGAAGCTTCTTGACGTCATTTTGGTTAAATATAGCAGAAAATAATTATAACTTAATATAGTAAATACCTACCACACATTTCTACATATGTATCAATCTATCACCCTTTTCCAATGTGATTGAATCTTTCACTTGAATGGAACAAGGGACGTTTGCTGACCTCTATTGACAAGAAGTAGAAACACTCTGATTCCATTCAAATTTGAAGTTACTTTAACATAATTTCATCGTAGTCTTATCTTTTATTCGATTAATATATAATAAATTAATTTTTCAAATAATACTATTTTCCTTCTGATTTTTAGGCTACAAGTTATGGTAATTATATGTGAAATACGGATAATGTGCATTGAAAAGATATATAGAGCAGTTCTCAATATTTTGAAACAAAAAACTGGAACTCCGTCATGGAATATGTTCCTATCAGCAGCAAGTACGTTGTTAGCTAAACATATCCTCAATTATAGATATCAATCCTATATGGATTGTCCCTTAGAGTTTATACTTTCAATAATCAAATACTGCTATTGTTGATTATATGTATTAATTGTAGTTTTACTCCCATAAAGGTATGATCCTAATCATTGGTATTTTTTTTTTATTCTCTGTTTGCTAAATTTTTAGTTCTTTTTATCGGGAATAATTAAATTCTATATTCCTTCGCCTTACTAACACTAGATGTTGAAGGTTAAACATTAAGAATATCTCATTGATTATGGTTAGTTGCAATTTATATAATCACCATTTGATTAAGACTGGAATATAAGCCATTTCTTCTAAAGTCTATGATGTATAAGACTAGTTTCTTCAAGTGTTAATGTCGTGAATAAAGCGTGTAGTACACCGAAGGCACCTCTAAATTGTCTTTACAGAGTCCCTTAGGTGAATTTACCATTTTCCTCACTTCCTTTCTTGCATCTAACTCCTCTTTCAATTTAGTACATAAATATTATCGCAAGTTCAAAAAATGCTATTAAAATATGAATTACATCTGGATATTGGTCATATATGACAAACCATTAGTTAAAGTCAAATTATATATTTCATATATGAGATGAATTGAATAATATTTCTTTTATATAAAACTGCATTCTAAAAAAATTAAAAGTTACTTGTGTTTATATTGATCATGGAAAACTTTTTAAGGGCGACAACAGGTTACATACATTGAGGCTAAAAAGAGTAATTTCTCATAATCATTCTGATTTCATTTGAAGAGTTTATCTATTAGTGATGAATAATTCCATGTGGAAAACTTAGGCTGTTACAACAACATGAAAAACATCTGTCATGAACAGTTATGATCAGTAAAATCATTATGCATATCCGGTCCAACTAATTGCTAATAGGATGAATTTTTGCATTTTAATGTTTGGGCACATATTGTATGAAATTAATAATACTGTTGCAATTAAGTGTTATATTTCCGATAATCATAGGGAAAATAAAAAAGAAAAAGATAAAAATGCTCCCAATAAAATTACATTTCTTATTGTTATGTTCCCATGAAAATATTTCAAGTTATCTTTAAAAAACTTATTTTTTCTAAATATTAACTGGTAATTCTCCCGATTATTTCTTTTATAGAAGATATATATTTATAGATATTTACAAAAGTTGAGTCTTACAATTCCTTTCCGGCATAGAATTATATTCTATCTTCAGAGAAGACTGACACTTCAGGGTTTTGGATGAAGCGTATTAATCATATAAGCATTTAATCCTGACGATTTTCTCATAATTAGGTTCTAGTCCTGGTGTTCAAATGAACAATTTCTATTGAAAGAGAGAGAGAGAGAGAGAGAGAGAGAGAGAGAGAGAGAGAGAGAGAGAGAGAGAGAGAGAGAGAGAGAGAGAGAGGGAGAGAGAGATCAAGTACTTCGAATGTGACTTAATGCAAAAATTTGTAAAGCAGAAAGCAGCACCAAATTAATAACAATTAAATCATTGGACTAATAAATAAAATGTAAGAGAGGAAGGTAACTATAACGTAGTGTGTGAGGTAGCTGTTAGGTAATAACAGAGAGGCGAAATAAATTCAACTGAGATTATTCAACAAGACAATGAGCTCATATACAGATAGTTGAGAGCAAGAATGACACAAAATTCAAACAGTACAGAACATGTGAGAGCAAGCTTAAGTAGGTTTAAATTATCAGTGTATGGGAGAGCAATAAATAAAAAAAAAAGTAAATGCATTACAGTGTATGAGCATGTATGAAACACGTGCGGTAGATAAATACTGAACTAAAAAAGACATACATGTGAAATAGGCCTCCTTATATTAAGAGGCACATTGTAGGCGGGCCTCCTTGCAGGAGATATGCAGGTTTTAGGCAATCAATGGGAACCCAGTCTTTTCTGCAATGTAGGTTAATCAATAAAGCCTTCGGTGTGCGACGGATACTGAAGAGAAGGCCCATATAAGGGGGCGTTAGTGGTGGCTTGCTAGTCGTATTGCGCAGGGAAACACGTGTTGCCGTGAACATATAGCCTATATTGGTATGTGTTGCTTTACTAGAGGCTTTTATGTCTGGCAATATGGAATAAATTTTCTAAAAAACATGATGTAGGCATTTGAGGTAGTCGTAATAGGTTGCAGTTGGAAAAAAATTGGCAGGGATGACCAACAGGTCATCATACATCGATTAAGCAGCCAAGATATCTAGGGGATCTTTAGGAGTGGTCCTTAGTTCCAGGTGGACCTAGGGAGGCTGGGGAAACCACTTGGAGTCATTGCAGCGAGACAACAAAGCTGATATGTGGGTGGGATGAATATATTCAACTATTCCGTTAGCTGCAGGGTTGTAGGTAGTTGCCTGATGTAGAGTGACGGCCATGAAATTTACTAATGACTTCCAAAATTTGAGAGGTGAATGTGGTACCCCTGTTATAAGAAATGTGTTCTTGGTTACCAAATCTCACTATCCACCCTGCATGGGGATGACTTTAGGACAACGAGTGGAGTAGTCAATGACAGTAAACAGGTAACAGTTCCCTTATGATTTGGATAGGGGCGTACTATGTCAACGTGAATGTGGGCAAAAGTACACTAAGGTTGAACTTGGGGATTTACACTTAAATCCATGTGCTGATGTATTTTTTAAATTTTGCATGAAGTACAGGTGCAGACCCAATCTTTAGCATCCTAAGTAATGTCCGTCTAAATGAACTTTGTCTTCAATAATTGGTAAGTGAATCAGCGCAAAGGATGTGAGAGACCATTGACGAAATCCTCGGTCGCAGCCTACCAGTACTGACATCATAGAGGAGGGTGGCGTTAGAGTCGTCGAGGGCCCCGTCCTCCCATAGAAGGGATTTGCATGATGATTTCCATCATCTTTTTTTTTGAGCTTCTACCAAGGCGTTGTAATGCAATCCCAGGTGATTGCAGCCAATGTGTTTCTTGACAGGGTATATGCAAAAAAAATAAATTTCCCAAGGGATATATTGAAAGGTGCAGTTGTAATCATCCAAAACAGAGAGGGGATGACCTTAACTGTGGATGAGGTGTCGGACTGTCGAAGGAAGGCATGCAAATGATGAAGGGCGTACCTTCTAAGAAATGGCGTAAGTGTCTTACAGCCAAATCAACCACCAGCAATTCGATGTCGAAGGTAGAATAGCCAGATTCCTTTACTCTGCTGAAGATGGTTAATGAACGGGATGAGACTTGGACCACCTGTTTAAGTACTGCACCCATATTGACGTCCCTGTATTGGTGGTGAGAAGGATAAGGGTATGTGACAGAGGATAAGTCAGATCAGCAACAGCTGATAGGTTTTTATTTGCGTTGCAAAAGGCCATTTCCCGAATGGGACCCAGCATTTGGTCTTTTGGCTGGACCTTGAGGGAAGCATAGAGTGGGGAAGAGTGGCCTTGATGGATGGCAAGACCCGGTAATAACAGTTTACCATGCCCAAAAATTCTTTAAGTGCTTTGATGGCCGACAGCAGGGGTAAAGTTCTGAGCAGATGATACCTTCTCTTGGAGGGAGTGGACGCCTTCAGGAGGAATGCGGTGTCTTAGGAAGGATCATTTGTTGGCGCCAAAGTTACATTGTTGCACAAAACCACAAGCCTTTTCTATTGCAGGCGGTTCAGAACGATGTGTATGTGATGGAGATGTTTCTCTTTGTAGGAAGAGAACACAAGTATGTCATCCACGTAACCTACACAGAAGGGAGGTCCCCTAAAGTGGCATACATGAGGCATTGAAAACTCTTCCTAGCGTTACAAAAGGCAAAACACGAGTAATTTAATCTCTAAGTCCCGAATCGGGTGGTGATGGTGGTCTCGGGAATATTTTCTTGGTACATTTGCACTTGATAATACACATTCAAGAGATTGACAGTGGATATTACCTTCACTTTGTGCAAGTAGGAGTGCAAAGTCGGCGATATTGGGGGTGGTGTAGTAGCCTGATTCCTTCTGCATGTTCAGAAGTTGGTAATCACCACAAGGGCGCAGGGAGCTATTCTTCTTCAGGATGAAATGTAGGAGTGACGACCATAGGCTTGAGGCCTTTTGGCAAGTGCTCATTTCTTCAATTTTGGTGAACGTTTCTTTAGCGTTTGCCAAACTATCCGGGGCTAGACGACGAAATTTGACAAACACAGGTGTCCTCATCGTCATGACATGGTGATAAATACCGTACTTATTAGTAACATGCGGCGTTGGTGAGATTTTGAACAGGAAGACTTCCCAGTACGATGAAAGGAGGAGGTTTTAAGCATTCATGGGTGCGCTGATGGGGAGATCAATGTCAAAGGGAACAGGTCGAAGAGGTGTCGAAGAGTACGATTCTGTGATGATTAGCTGCTGATGGACAACATTAAGGAGGATGTGGAATTGGGAGAGGAAATCCTCACCGAATATTGACAATGTGATGTCAATAACCCTTTAAGGTCCACCCTAGGTTTTATGGGAAACTTTAAAAATTCCTTTTAGTATGTTGTAGTATTAGAAAATACAAGACCTTTTTATTCTTGTGTACTTTTAAAAAATTTTCCAAATTACCGAAATAATTGCATGCAATGAAGTATCCCATTTGGGTACCTTGGGCGAGTTTACGCGGACCACGCTCATCCCATATGGGATCTATTGGACCATAACGGCACAGATTTTGAAGTTTCGCCCAACAGTTTTTTTTTAGTTCTAATGTATAACAGAAAGTTTTTTTATAGTGCCAATGTATAACAGAAACACATATATGGCTTAACAATTTAATTAAATAAGAAATACGTTATAAATACAAGAAAATACAATATTCAATAAATACAAAAATACTATAAAAATACAAAAATACTCTGAAAATGCAAAAAATATAATAAACCTTACTCATCATTGATAAAATAGAAACATTATAAAACTTACTTTAAAATCTATTGAAAAAGAGCAAAAACAAAAATTACTTGGAAATCTTATGAAACAAAGCAAAACAATTACGATTTTCAGTGAGGCAAAGGGCCACCTTGCACTCCTCACACATCCAGCGAGACCTGTGGATGTGGCCTGCAGTTGAACAGAACTTGCAGGTCTGCCTCATGGTGACATGCTTTGGCATGTGTAGGGCAGTGGCATCCTGGCGTGACTCTATACTTGGCAAAACTGCCCGTTGGCCCCTTTTGGGCAAAGGGACATCCCTGGTGCCAAGAGAATTTCTAGTAATCCTGAAGTTTGATGTCTTGAAACTTCTCAGCCAATTGGAGATATCCAGTCGGAAGTCCTTGAGGGGCTTTGGGTTCGTCTGCAAAGCCAAGCAATCCCTCTTGTACAGAATCCAAGCGTTGCAGTTGATCAGGTCCAGGAGGTAAGCAAAGAGCCTCATGTAGTACCTCTTTGCTCTGAAGGGGGTCTTGTAGAGGTGTGTCAACATGTCACTTTTGTCGATGCCACCCATGCGGTTGTTGTACATCTGGATGGCAGATGGACAAGGAATGGGAACCTTCTTCTTCTGTGCCCTGTCGTACCGCTCCACTGTTCCCATGGGGTTGACACCGTCATCAGTGGACAAGATTGTCACGACGCTGTTGTCCTTCCATCTTGCAACGAGGATGCCATCAGAAGAGACGTAGTCCAGTGTGCCCCTTTGCGTCGTCTTCTTGCTCATCTCCTTCACAGACTTCAGGGGAGGATGTCCAACTCGGTTTTCCCTGGCAGTTCCCACATACCGGCATCCATACTTCGATCTCAGGTACTTAGCCAACCCTATACTGGTGAAGTAGTTGTCTGCATACACTGCTGCGTGACTTGGGTCCTTGATGGTCTTAACAAGGGAGACAACAAACTTGGAAGTGACAGACATGGCATTCTCCTCTTCAGACAGCTGAGTAGGGTGGCTCACAAAGGTTGTCTCCCCTTGGTACATAAGAATATCATGCACAAATCCATCCACGCTGGAGCGGCAGAACAACTTGTAGCCCCACTTGTCAGGCTTCTTGGCTACATACTGGCGAAGGTTACCAGCCCTTGTGCCCTTGTAGGCAACCATCACTTCATCAATGGAATGGATAGGAGTCTCGGGAACTTTCAGGAACTCTCTGGTGACCTTGCTGAAGGGGACTCTCACCTTGAAGAACCGATCTTGGGAGCCTGCTGCCTGGTCATCGTCGTTGAAGTGAAGTGATGATCGAATGGCCTTGAAGCGGTTCCTGGACATGAAGTCTGCAACCTGAGGAATCCTGGTCTTCACGGCCCAGAAGTCGACGATGCTAGGGAGAGGAACCAGGCCCATGTATATGATGAGGCCAAGGAAAACCATGACATCCTCTTCTGATATGTGGAAGTTACTGCCTACATCCTTCTGTCTTGAGTACAGGTTGGACTGGAAAACGATGTGATCCCTCAATTCAGCTGTGAAGAACTGAGAGAAATACTCATAAGGTTCCCTCAAGAAGTCCGGCTGTGGATGAATGAAGTCGGGCAGGGGTTGGATGTCAATGTCGTCCTTCTTCCATTCACCAACACGAGGCCTCTTAGGGTTAACCTCACCTTCACCTTCCTCTTCCACAGGCATCTCCTGAGGGACAACAACATTGACCCTGCGACCTGAAACAAGAATAAATAAGTGAAACAGTAAATGAACCGTGTGTGCTGGTGTGTGTGCATGCATGTGTGTGCATGTGTATGTCAGTGAGTATGCATGTGTGTGCATGTGTATGTCAGTGAGTATGAATGTGTGTGCATGTGTATGTCAGTGAGTATGCATGTGTGTGCTTGTGTATGTCAGTGAGTATGCATGTGTGTGCATGTGTATGTCAGTGAGTAGGCAGGTGTGTGCATGTGTATGTCAGTGAGTATGAATGTGTGTGCATGTGTATGTCAGTGAGTATGAATGTGTGTGCATGTGTATGTCAGTGAGTATGCATGTGTGTGGTTGTGTATGTCAGTGAGTATGCATGTGTGTGCTTGTGTATGTCAGTGAGTATGCATGTGTGTGCATGTGTATGTCAGTGAGTATGAATGTGTGTGCATGTGTATGTCAGTGAGTATGCCTGTGTGTGCATGTGTATGTCATTGAGTATGCAAGTACACAAATAAGTTTAAAAAATACTTATTGTTTACAAAAATTTAAAGAGCAACACAATGAAAACAAATTTAAAGAGCAACCATTGTAACAACTAGGCTTTTAAATTTTTTTTTTAAACAAATCTCTCTCTCTCTCTCTCTCTCTCTCTCTCTCTCTCTCTCTCTCTCTCTCTCTCTCTCTCTCCATCTCCATCTCCATCTCTCTCTCTCTCTCTCTCTCTCTCTCTCTCTCTCTCTCTCTCTCTCTCTCTCTCTCTCATACTAACCTCTAGCATTGGGAGGGTCAAAAGCATCCTCCAGAGTAAGGCCTTCGTCGTCAGGAACGTACGAAGGGTCGTCGTCATCACTGTCGACATCCAAAGGGCTCACGTCGACATCACTTCCTTCAGCATCGTCAGGGGCAACCCATGGTGTACGTTCCTGAGTCTCCAATGCAGCGTTGCGATGCCCATAAAACGTATGGCCACGAAACTGCAAAAAAAAAAAAAATTAAAATCATGTAATGAAAAAAATGTAACTGCCTAACAAAAAAGTAATTTAATCCCTTGTAAGGTAATATTTTGAATGCACATGAGCCTAACATATCTAAATCATCACTATTATTTCTACAAATATGGTCAAAACTATTCACAAATGTCTCAGACAATCACTAAAATAAATTGCAAAAACGATGTGCATCGTAACCTAGTGCGCGGTAGAACCGTTACGGTCCAATAGATCCCATATTGGATGAGCGTGGTCCGCCTAAACTCGACCGAGGTAGCCCATGCGGGATCTATACTTTTTCCGATAGTCACTATGACACGTCAGTAACACTACAGCCATTGAAACCCACATCAAAAGGTAAACATATCACTCGGCTTCACTATCCTACAGTCACTGTGTACTTACCATGATTACGAAGGTCGGGGGGGGGGGAAACGTGGACGTTACTGCGACGCGTCTTGACACTTTTGCGGCTGGAGCACAAGTGAGGTGTCTTTGGAAGGAGCTACAGACTTGGCGAGAAGGGCAGGCGGCTTCTGATTGGCTGATTCGAAGAGCAGAGGCGTGTCTCTATGAGTTGCCAAAGCGTCAATTTCAGACAGGCATAAACATGTTCACCACGACTACCCAAAAGTGGTCCAAGAGGATATTGTGAATGTGTCGTACCCATGGATGTTGATCTCAGATCCTTGACAGCTACCAGGTGGACATCAGCAGGCTTGGAATGACAATGTTTTGTCCTATAGTCAATTCTTTTTAGTGAGGCAGATTTGCACTAACTCGCAGGGGTGCCCTTTTAGCTCGAAAAAGTTTCCTGATCGCTGATTGGTTGGACAAGATAATTCTAACCAAGCAGATAGCATTAAAATATTTCAAGCTAAAAGGGCACCGCTGCGAGTCGGTGCAAATACGCCTCATTAAAAAGATGTGAATAGAGAGTAGCCTTGGTAGAAGAGGATGGCAGGCACCAGTGTGCACCAAAAACTGCACTCTCTTACCTACACCATATAGAAAGAAAAGATTAGTGATAGGGAAGGCTACTGCCATAAGAGATGGATTATTTGGAAGTATTTTGGCCACTGACAACTGTTCGCACATTTCTTTGCAGCAGTCCTGAAATGGAGCAGTAGTAGCATAACTGCTGCTGATGAGCGTTAGTAGGTTGCTGTAGAAGACGTTGGTTCCGCGTGAGTGAGGGATGGCTTATAGGAAAGGTGCGGGCAGCTTTATCAATGCTCCAGCAAGTCACAGGGTGGGCGTCTGTTTCCTACCTCATCCACGTCAACTTCAGTCAATGTTAAACAGTTGTTTCTTCATCAGGAGTGGAGGCGTTAAGGTAGTTCTTGATGGTGGTTAAATGGCTGTCCATAAGGGCATTAACTTTCTTAGTTGATACCGGTGTAAACTTTCTTTACAATGCTCTGACCTCAGAATATATAATGTTTCCTATTAATATTTCATGAAGGAGACCCATATAAGAAAAAAAAATCCCCATATTAATAATAATGAAAATATTCTTCATAAGATACTTTGTAACCATTAGTTTAGTGTATTTAGATTTTGAAATTAAACTTTATCTTCCGCCGTAACTTTTTTTTATTAATATTATTATGATTATTATTATTATTATTATTATTATTATTATTATTATTAAAAATTATTATTATTATTATTATTATTATTATTATTATTATCATTATTATTATTATTATTATTATTATTATTATTATTATTATTATTGTTATTATCATTTTCAAAATAAATATTATTATTATTATTATTATTATTATTATTATTATTATTAATAATATTTATATTATTATTAATATTATGAATATTATTATTATTATTATTATTATTATTATTATTATTATTATTATTATTTTTATTATTTTTTTAAGATTTTTTTTTACTAATAGCGAGATAAGATCGAGGCAATAATTATAGTTTAAAATAACACCTGATATAAGAAGAGATATCTTTTATGAAATAATACACATTATAAAACTATTCATTGGCAGATTCCTCTAAAAAAAAAGGTAATAAAACAAGAGAGTAAGCATATTTTGTATTGTTTGGAAAAAAAACATGTGTCTGTGAGTAAATGAATAAGTACACAGAGACACAATGCGATCGCATAATAATAAAAAAATGACCTTCAAGATTAATGGTCTCCTTCCTTTTTTAAACAGCTCTATGAAAGTTTGGTTTTCAAAAATATATGTTCTCTAATAGCTGTGATATCATTGGATTTCGCTTTGTTCGCAAATTCTTAATAGATTTATGGTGGCAATTCCAGTTTATCTTAATGACTTTGCATAGTTTTTCTAACTTGCTACAAGCTTTTACTATTAAGAACGATAAAAAAGAATTAAAGCTATTTTCTTATAAACAAGATGCATATATTCTAACGTGAATAAACTTACTGTGATATATGTAATCCTAATTATTAAAAGCATATTCTCATTTTTAATTGATTTCGATAGAAAAAAAATATGTACGTTGTTTTAGACCAACACATTATTTTAAAGCATAATCTCTCTCTCTCTCTCTCTCTCTCTCTCTCTCTCTCTCTCTCTCTCTCTCTCTCTCTCTCTCTCGAGTGAAATCATTGATTCGTTAGATATATTAGAACGA
>NC_090738.1:60711810-60715763 GCF_036898095.1 Palaemon carinicauda
ATACATATATATTCATATATATATATGTATATATATATATATATATATATATATATATATATATATATATATATATATATATATATATATATATACAGCATATATATATATATATATATATATATATATATGTGTGTGTGTGTGTGTGTGTGTATATACTGTATTTATATATACAAGGTCTATAGATTTAGGAGGTCTTCTCAACCCCGACCAAAAATATGAGTCTTCTGCGCAGGTACAGACTGTGACGTAGGCAGGACCTATAGGTGCGGCCAAGGTCTGTAGACTATTTCCATCCAATCATACCGGAGGTCGTTCACCCCTTGACCGGGCAGTTTTTTACTAGCAAACTTGGTGTACACTTCCGCCTTGCTGATTAAAGCTGTTTCATATATAACAAAAGGCCCAGTAATTGTGCAGTTTTCGGATGCTTCTCATAAAGAGGAAAAAGTAAGGATCTCACTTTTCATAAATTCCCTAAGGACATCATTACAAGGAAAACGTGGATTCAGCTGTACAAACGAGAAGATCTTATTAATGGGGAAAACGCTCAGATATATAGTAAACACTTTGAAGCTGGTGCATTTGAAAGGAATTTGATGTATGAATTGCTGAATCAACCAGTGCCTCGATCTCTCCTCAGAATAAAGAAACGATCTGTACCGGACGATGCATTTACCTACAACTGGACATTCACATGCATCACAAGGTAAGAAACCAGTATCGTGTATTGTTGGTTAAACATTAAGATATGAATGACACTGTAATCAGCTTACATAGATTATAATTATTTTATATCCTCTTTATTATTCATCAGTAATCTGGAAATCGCGGAATCAGTTGTTTTCCTCATATATAGTTAAAAAAAGTTTTATTTTTTTATTCCATTTCGATGTGAAAAAGTACCATTCATAAATTTTAGTTCAGATTTTTACATATTCAATAATGTCATAAAATTCTAATCACATATTTCTCTATAAAAGTCCTTTTTTTTTAAATAATTCAATTTTAATTTTAATCAGATACGTCCAGGATGGTAAGAGCCGAAAAAAAGAGGACAAAAACGACTTGTAGATGAAATCCTTAGTCAAGAGCACGACGAAACAGGGAAGATTTTTGTACAAAAAGTCAAATCGGTGCCCACGATTGAAGATTTGCAACGTATAATTGAGCAACTGGAGAAGGAGAGAGATGATATCAAACGGAAGTGGGAAGAATATGAGGTAAAGTGGAAATGTGAAAAAGAGCAGTAGGAAGTTAAAGAAAGCTGTTTTGCTACTGGAAGGGCTAGATGGGAAAATGAAAAAGCTAAAGGGTTGGATAATAAGGTCAAGTGGGAAAAAGAAAAGGAAAACTGGGAAAAAGAGAAAACAGCGATGTACGTTAAGTTTAATGAGATGTATGCATCAGCAACTGCTGTAGTAAAAGCTAATTTAAAGAAATACTTTTCCCCAAACAAGTAGCATGTCTTGTCACTGGAAGTAATATTAATACTTGGGAAGACGATGATATCAGCAAAGCCTTAACGTTATGCAGTTTGAGTCCAAAAGCTTATAAGTTTTTAATAGAAGAGTGGAAATTACCTTTTCCTTCTTTATCAACTTTATATCGCTGGTCAAGTAAGATAGCTGAAGAACCTGGCAATTTGGAATCGGCAATCCACTTATCAAAAACAAAATCTGGAACACGAGCGTCTGTGTGTAATTTCATTTGATGAGTGCAGTGTTGCACAAATTTGGAGTTACGATAAAGGCATGGACACTTTGTATGATCCTAAATCCGAAATACAATACGCAATGATCAGAGGACTTACGACTTCCTGGAAACAAATTATTTATTATAATTTCGACACTAATCATCAACTTGAAACTAAATCCAACAAAAATTAACAATAGCAATAACCACAATGTTTTATATATATATATATATATATATATATATATATATATATATAAACATATATATATATATATATATATATATATATATATATATATATATATATATATATATATAACGGTACGTGTACGTACAACTTAACTATCTCCATTAATCTGAAAAAAGACAATAGTCGAGTAAGAACTCGTTAAAACCAACACCAACACATTCTCCCAAAGTACCAAAAACTCTTAAACTTTAATAAGTTGTGTGTGGACACCATAGTCCACATAAAGCCAAACTGTCTCTTTCAAGAAACACTACCACAGCTCTGTGGTCAACAGTAGCCTACACTGGGTGGCAATTTGCCACAACTGCCACCCTGATTGTGGTCGCTGTTATCATCATAATCATTATCATCAATCGAAACTTTTATCAATCCAGGTCATCAACTATAGATAAAAAAAAACGTTCTAAAGGAGGAATTACAGCCTGCCTCCCCCCTCCCCCCCAAAAAAAAAAAAAATTCTCAAGGAGGAATTACAGCCTGCACCCACCCCCCCCCCAAAAAAAAAAAAAAAAAAAACACTTATGGACACTCCTAGCTATACTAAACTATCACATTATAATCAAAGATAAATGATAAACTTTCTATAATCCGCAATCATGCCTAACAAAGATAAACCAAAATGTACATACCGTTGAAATGAACAAACACTTCCACGAAGGTCGATGAACAAAAGAAAAAAACAAAATCCAGCATTCGGGACACAACTGACCTCCTGCTGCAGTCAAATAATAAGCGCATTCGCCCAAGACATTCACCACCGCCCTAACCTAGCTAAAAAATGAAACAAACAACATCAATTATACCAACAGTCTTTCCCACTACAAACAATCCTTACCCTAACTACCTCTGGCTCGGTGGCGCGCACGGACACACAGACACACAGACACACACACGCACAAACACACTCATACCCACAAAAATAAACTCTCTCTCTCTCTCTCTCTCTCTCTCTCTCTCTCTCTCTCTCTGGAATTGGCAAAACAAAGCAAATAAAATAGAATTAATCCTCCCAATATATATATATATATATATATATATATATATATATATATATATATATATATATTTATATTTATATATATATACATATATATATATATATATATATATATATATATATATATATATATATATATATATATATATAGAGAGAGAGAGAGAGAGAGAGAGAGAGAGAGAGAGAGAGAGAGAGAGAGAGAGAGAGAGAGAGAGAGAGAGAGATAGGTCGTTATACCTGGTGAGCTTCAAAGATAAAATAAAAAGGAGGATGAAGAGTCTGGACAACATCTTTAGTTTATTGGTACCCGACGTTTCGGCACTCATCCCATTATCAAGGCTAATTTTGACTTAAAAAACATTATAAGCAAAACTCAGTAAAAATATATAAAATACAAAAAAAGACAGTCAAAATTAAAATTGAAATTATAAACACAGTTGCAAATAAAATCTGGAGATAAAATATAATTAACTAAGAGAGAGGTATCTTAAAATTAAATATACAAAAATTTAAATTTTCAAGGAGACCAACCTGTCTGGAATAGACTAGAGAACTGAGTGACTATCTGAAGGACAGCATTCAGGAAGAAAATTCTAAATTTGCCGGCTTAAGCGATGTGGAGGGGGATAGTGGATAATTGGCTGTTTAGTTTAGGAGCCTTTTCTTTAATCATTAATTACTCTAATACTAGTAGAGAGGAGTTGTTTGGCGCTTGAGCAATGATTTAAAAATTTCTACATGTAATGTTGGTCTTGCATTTACTTGAATGTTCTCTGATGGTTGAGAATTCTTTGGTTTTGAGCGCACATCCAGTTCTATGACTCACTCCCCGATGAGCATCTATACAAACTGTCAGCAAATGTTTTGTGGAAACCCACAGCATTTCCGAGATTACATCTCTGACAAGTAAACATATAGACCACTGAAGAACGCATTTGATCGGGGAGACAATCCTTAATTCTAAACATAGATTGGGTGAAATTGTTGTAGTTGCAAAATTCTTACACA
>NC_090738.1:60726263-60751545 GCF_036898095.1 Palaemon carinicauda
TCCTTTGGTAGATATATTATCCTGAAAGCTCAACTATTGTGTTGCAAGCTTAAAGGAATAGATAAAATGAGGTAAAATGTTAATCTATAAGAGAGAGAGAGAGAGAGGAGAGAGAGAGAGAAGGAGAGAGAGAGGAGAGAGAGAGAGAGAGAGAGAGAGAGAGAGAGAGAGACACTAATTAACGTGAGATGAAAGAAAGTTCACACAATTTTAGGACCCGACTTCCAATAGATCAAAGAGAGAAGATAATCAAGAAGGAGGATACCTGAATAAAGAAAAAGGAAAAAAAAAACACTTTACCAGGAGGGAAGTCGAGCTGGTGGATTTGGTAAAGGGGCCAGGGGAAATCCCCTTCCTCTCTTCGGTGTCTCAAGTTCCCTGACTATGGAGTAGCAGATCAGTGTTGCCAAAATTTTAGAAACTGTCATTCCCAGTGCTGCCAACGCAACGACATCTGCTTCAACTTAAGGATCCTTGTGTGGGTTAAAATATGCCCAGTTGGTCAGATAAGCATCTACTGTGTTAAGATATCATTGGCAAAGTTGTGTGCAGTTTATATCATTTGGCTTTAAATATGAAAGTATTTAACTATGTTAATTTTTTATGGGTGAAAAATTATTATTATTATTATTATTATTATTATTATTATTATTATTATTATTATTATTATTATTATTATTATTATTATTTTTATTATTATTATTAATATTATTATTATTTTATGAATCATATTCCACAGAAAATAGTGTTATTTATTCTTAGGTTAGGGGTTACCTCCAGCTTGCTTGAATAAGAATCCATCACTATCCTTACTATGTGTGCTGTTTCAAGTAGTAGGCTATTGTACATAGATTATATATTAGTATTCACTGTTTACATTGATAAAAAAAAAATGATTATTGTATTTAATGGTTTCATAAAACCCTGAAAATTAAATTTCCCTAAAATTCATCGGATGCCTTTTTGCACTGAAATATAGTTACCAAAGAAAGGTAGCGAAGATTCTTTTTATCATATTCTCTCCCAATATTAAAAATTTATAAGATATAGTAATTTTGATATACCTCGAAAGGAGATATAATGCTACACTTGTAAAAAATATGATCTCTCTCTCTCTCTCTCTCTCTCTCTCTCTCTCTCTCTCTCTCTCTCTCTCTCTCTCTCTCTCTCTTCTCTGCGCGGAATCTCCGAGACCGGCCAGTGTTCATTATGGGTGGGAATATTATACCTCATTGCACATGGTATACATATCTAGGTGCACCAGTCAGGATCACCCTTGCTATACCTGCACGACAACTAATCCACCCCATGGTGAAAAACCTTCTTGATTGGCTGGAGCCTCGCTTAACTCCCATCAAGTGGCTTGTCACCAGGGACACAGGTATATCTATCCCCTTGGCCAAAACGCTCTATATCCTCTTCCTAAGGTAAGTTGTTGACTATTCAATTACCCAGATAGTTAGATAGATCGATAGATATTTTATTGACCACAACATATACAGCTCATATTTACAATAATTATTTAATTCTGGTCCAAATAAAGGCAAAATACTACACTTGGCAATACAATACATTATATACACAAAGGTAAGAATAACAGGTTTTTAACGTATAAAAGACATAATTTTGTGAACATGTACCGATAAAAAAACAAACGCTAGTACTTATAAAAAAAAATAACAACCAAATTTGGCATTTATATACAAAATCATACTCCAAAAAGCTGTTTTTTCCTTAATTCAGAAAAATTCGCAAATGTTCACAAATACTCGTAGAGGATTAAGCTAATAATCTTACATAGCTCTGCCAGGGTTCGCTGATCTGAAAATATATCCCTCATGTTAGAAAAATTATAAGTATCTCTGATATTTTGTGTCCTTGAGCATATTTGTGTTACGTTTACTTCTGTCTGAATGGCTCCACAGGTACACAGTCGCTCCTCCAAAGGCAGACGGCCTCTCCCCCTCATACTCCACCTACCTACTTCCACCGCCAGCGAGTGAGATGCAATCCTAAACCTAGTAAATGAGACTCTATCTAACTCAGAAACATTATGCCTAACAGAATAGATGTCATGAACTAAGAGATCTGGATTGGCTTCTCTATATGTTACTTTTCTTGAGGAGTCAGAATTAATATTACGCCTGAGTGTCTCCATTGCAACTTCTACATCATCTCTACTATCATTAATCAGTCCTTCTATGTAAGTCTTGGTGTTATACCTGGCTCCTAATACGGTCTTAATTGAAAATATCAAAGGGTCATCCTCCATCGAATTCCTCTCTCTCCACATTTTACCAAAAAACTTTCTCTGCTTGCTACGAAAAAGATCACGCAATGGCGGATACCCTGATTCAATATAACATAATTCATTACATGTTGTCTTTCTAACGTCAAACAATAGTTTTAATCCCCAGATATATAGCTTAACTACCGGCTTCAAGTCTGCATTCAACCATGACTCACACCCATACAGAATAGCTGACATCAAAGCCGCATCAAAAACTCTTTTTTTAACAATAAATGGGATATCATTATTTTTATTCAAAAACGAAACAAATTTATTGATATGTGGCATCCTGGATCGAGCATGGGCCGCGACAGAGGAAGACACAGAGCCATCTGCAGTAAAAACTGATCCCAAATATACATATTGTGAGCAGGATTCTACTGTAAGGCCAACGATCTCAATTGGGCTATCGTCTTGTGCTGTTCCACTAATAACAAAAAAATTAGTTTTCCCTGCATTAATTTTCATCCCATAAGTGTGACAATATTGCTTCAATAATGTTATGTTATGGATGATAGCTTCTCTGGTAGTTGCAAGGAGAACTGTGTCATCCATTAACACTAATAAATGGAGCCATGATAAAAAACCATCAGGATTGCAATTATTCTTGATAAGCTTAATGAGATCATTAATGTACAAAATGAAAAGAAGGCACGGCGTAGAGCTTCACTGACGAACTCCCATAGTAGTAGTTATGATTGCAGTACCAATTACGCTGTTTGTTACTCTATAAATAGCTATCAAGGCTGCCAACATAAGAGCTCCACAACCTAAACGTTCTAATACCTTAAATAACATTCCTCTAGGTACTAAATCATAAGCCTGCCTAAAATCAACAAATAGGACAAAAAGTTTATTATTTTTCTTCCTAGCCATGTCCATCAGCAATCGCAAAGCTAAGATATGCTCCATGCAACCCCTTCCCCTGTGTGCCCCAGCCTGTTCCCTGTAAGGCTTAAACCATGTTTCAAGTCGTGAACAAAGAATCATATCGTACAACTTTGCTAAACAGTTAATAACTGTGATGCCTCTATAATTCTTGGGTTCCTGTCTGTTGCCTTTCTTAAAAATCGTAAAGAGCTTGGCCAAAGACCACAAACTAGGATAAGATGCAGGCAGGAAAAGGGCGTTAAACAAAGTAGCGAGTGTCAACACCCATTCCATTGGAGGCAACTTGAGAACACCAGGGGAGACCCCATCTGGACCACATGCCTTATCAGGTCTAATTCTATTAATCTGGGATTGGACTTCTCCGACTGTTATTTGATCATCCAAGATAGGGACATTTACAAATGACAGTATATTTTCATCATCTAGACTGTTTTCTTCAGTATTTAATACATTTTCGAAATATTCTTTGAATTCCTCCTCTGTGGAACCCCCATCAGTTTTATTTTCTACCTGAAATTTTCCCTTCCAGTCTGCAGCCTGCCAGACTCTCGAGTCATCACGGTCCCGAAGGAGACAGTCCCAGCGGTCGGTCTGTGCTTCTCCACTATCCTCTCTAGACATTCCCACCCTACTCTTACACATTTCAGAACACTGGTATAATACATTCGATACACTAGAAGCAAAATCATTTACATTATTGATAAAATTGTCAGTATCTATGTTCATACCTGAAATTCGGTCATTAAACATGTTTGGGTCAATCCTCTTATACTTAATTGGTTTCTTTACCAACCCGCTACACTTGTATCCCATTAGAGATGCATGAACACCTAAGAAAGATGCTCGCCTTAACACAAAATCAAGATCGATCCTACCTTTAGACATTTTAATGGATATTGGCGCATGATCAGAAGGTAAATTCTCGGTTGGGTGTACACGAAATGATTCAATAGAATTAATCAACTGTATTGACCCTACATATACATCTAGTTCGGATACCCATCTAGTTCCTTGCTTATAAGTTTTGTTGCTAACAAAGTGTTTGTCATAAGCTTTCAGATTATTAACTACCAACAGGTTATGATCCTTACAAATTGTTGTTAGAACATAGGCATTATCATTAGGAACATTCACGTCATAAGCGATAACTGGATAAGAAAATTCTTCAGTATTGCTTATTTCCCTCACACCTCTACCGAACCGTGTATTTAAATCCCCTATTATCATAAAATTGTTATCCTCACCACCCTCTGTTAACTTTTCTTGTATTGATGCAAATTCCCTGTAAAAAAAAAATAAGGAGAATCACTTGGCGGGATATAACAAGCTCCAAATACTACTTTTGGCATTACTCGTAACTGAAACCATATCTGGTCAGGACGTTATAACCTCTAGAACTGTTCCAAAATAGAGTAATGATGTTTATCCTAGGATGCCCTCCTTCCACTCGGATCGTCAACATGCAGACCGAACTCATGTTACCTCCATTAATAGAGAGAATTTATGCCAATGTAACTTCGCTTTCTGTTAAATGTCTACACTCTCCACAATTTACTCCAAACTTCTCTGCTGTCCTCAGAGCATCACTTGATGAAGATGCACCAAGACCTCAACTCCATCCATGGGGCCATAACCTAGTTAGGGCAGTATGTGAAATCTTAGACACCTTGATATCGGTGTACCAGAGCAAGCAGTCATCCAAGATTTGCCACCATGGTGGTTTCCTATTCCTGCTGTCACTTTCACACCAACCTGTAAAGATGCCCATACCAGTCTACAGAAGCAGCTGGTTTTGGAAACAATATCCAAAGTGTCAATTTCAGTTCCTGCAGGACACCACATCTAAAAAATGTAATTTATTTCCTTCCTGCTTTTCTAATGTGAACTTTATATCATTGTGCTGCAAATTGGCAAAATCCACGAAGGAGTCGGCACAGAGTTCATTTCTGAATAAAGTCTGGGACCCAGTTTTGCTAAAATATTTATGTGCTCCCTGGAGGAGACCATGCTCGATACTTGCCCTTTGAGATACCATCCACTGTTTTATATCGCTTTATTCAAAAATGAACTTTGTGCCGACTCCTTCGTGGATTTTGCCAATTCGCAGCACAATAATACAAAGTTCACATTAGAAAAGGAGGAAGGAAATATATAAATTTTTTTAGATCTGTTAGTATCTAGAGAGAGAGAGATTTTAATACCACGGTTTTTAAAAAAATGACTTTTACTGGATTAGGTTCAAATTTTTATAGCTCTTCTTTTTATAATTTTAAATTAAACTCTATTTTTACCCTTCTCCACAGAGCATTCTCTCCACAGAGCATTCCTTCTTAAATCTAGTTGGGATTATTTTCATACAAAAGTACTTTATTTATGTGATTATTTTCATAAAAACTGTTTCCCGACTAAATTATTTTTTAAGCATCTCAACAAATTATTAAATGATAAATTGGTTCAGACTCAAAAAATAACAACAGTACCTAAACTCAAATTTTATGCGAGTTTTCCTTTTATTCATGATGATTCCTTTAGACAGAAGTTTACAAAATTCATACTACAACGTTTCCCAGCTGTTGTAGTGAACTTAATTCCCAAGAATCCTCTCACAGTTGGCTCGGTTTTTCACTTTAAGGATCGATTGAGTCCTTTGATGTCCTCTGGTGTAGTGTATCGATATATTTGCCCGAAGTATAGCTCTGGGACCTACGTAGGATCTACCAAGAGGTTGTTGAAGGTCAAAATTGACTCTCATAAAGGTGTTAGTTTTCGAACAGGTTGCAGAATATCCTTCCCAGATCATTCAAATAGTCACAATCATACTAAAATTTGCAAAATAAATATTGATAATAAAGATTTCAGCATTATAGGACAGGTATCTAATTACCATGACTTGCCTATTCTGAAGTCAATTTTGATTAAAACACTGGTTCCATCGTTTAACAACCAAGCGTCCTCCACTCCATTGTGCATGTCATAGCTTTCTTTGTTTTGTTCTGTAATTGTTGATGCCATTCAGTTTTTATTTGCACTTCTACGAGGTTAGTTCCACTTCTGTTAAATGTATATTTTTTACTGGAACTTTTTTTTTTATATATTTGTATATTTTTCATTACTGTTTCTTGATGTCACAAATATACTTCATATTTGTAGCCCTGGAGATGTGATAATGACGATCACGAAACGTCGGGATAAATAATAAAAGGAATTTTAGAACTGTCTATTTCCCTGTCCACTTTGGTTACATATGCAAATCTATCTATCTATCTATCTGTCTGTCTGTCTATCTATCTATCTATCTTTATCTATCTATCTATCTTTATCTATCTATCTATCTTTATCTATCTATCTTTATCTATTTATCTATCTATCTATCTATCTATATATATATCTTCATATAAGCCATATACTATACTGCTCCCAATATCGGTATTTTCTTAATCTTGGGATCAGAGACCCGAGTAAAAATCAACTCAAGATAATATCTTCTGGGGCCCAAGTTTGATTCCCCGGCCGACCAGAAGCAGTTATCTTTTAGATGATTTACTCTTGGGTCTCTGATCCTGATTTAGAGAGAATCCAGATATTAGGAGTAGTTTAATATATGACTTATATAAATATGAAAAACACTTCTAAATGTGAAAAAATTCATCATATACACACACATAAAAGAATATATGTAATCTTCCTTAGCACGAAGATAATTTAATATATGGTAGTCTACATAGGAAAAATTGAAAGATGTCAAAATATACAAAAATATACTTCATCCAGAAATTCAATAGATTAAATATCCCCGTAAACAATGTAAAACTCTTGAGTCTTGACGTAGAATCCCTATTTACAAAGGTCCCGATCAACGACGTATTAGGTTTTTTGAGGGAAAAATTAATCCCTTACGAAGATCACTTCCCCCTCGGTATTGAAAAAAACAATTAAGTTAATTAAACTAAGCGTGTCAAATAACGTTTTCTCTTTCAATGGAAATTTTTACAAACAGAAATTTGGTTGTAGTATGGGCAGCCCGTTATCTCCAATTTTAGCTAACCTTTACATGGAATACTTTGAAACAGAAATTTTAACAACAATTAAACCTACGAACATGGTTTGGCAACGCTATGTTGATGACATTTTCACATATTGGGATGATAGCTGGGGAGATTTCAATATATTTTTCAATAATCTAAACTCCCTAGTCCCTAGCATAAAATTTAAAACTGAATGGGAAAAAGATGGAAAATTAGCTTTTATGGACATACTAATTATAAGGGAATCGACGGGGTATAATTTCACTGTGTATAGAAAACCAACTTTCTCTATTTCCTACATTCATTTCTTTAGTTATCACGACATTTCTGTAAAAATTGGAGTAGTTTGCAATCTATTTCTTAGAGGTTTGAGAATCTGTTCCTCAGCCTACCTAAGTAAAGAATTTGAAATCATTCGTAAACAACTCGCCCAGCTATTCTACCCGACGTATGTCATAGAAAAGGCCATCAACAAAGCCAACACGATATATTATAAAGATCATGATGTTACTAACCAAAGAGATTTTAAAAATAAGATAAAACTCCCATACATAGAAGGTATTAAAAATATAACAAATCATATCAAAACTGAGAACCCCTTTGTTTTTTCATATCCAAAGACCATAGGAAGCGCCCTTATTAATGTTTATCAAAATAAAAGAGAAATAGAAGCCGGCGTTTACAAAATACCATGTAGGGACTGTGAAAAAGTGTACGTTGGGCAAACTGGCCGTTCGCTATCTCAAAGATTATCCGAACACAAAAGATACGTTAGATATGGGTATGAAAACTCGGGGATTTTCATTCACCTTAGGGATTTAGGGCACCAGATTAACTGGAGTGAGTCGTCTTTGCTTTTTAAGAGTACCTGTCCGTACAGAAGGAAAATCCTGGAATCAGCCATCATAAATCAATCAAACACAATAAACCTATCTGGGGGCCAATGGAAAGCTGACACTGTGGACAATACTCTTCTCACTCCTACCATTAAGAAGATAATCCACGGAGACCGACCACCAGACATGCATCAGAGGTCAAGACTTCCTCCAAGCGGCTCAACAATAAGAAGACGCACCTGGATGTAATTAAATTTGGCTAATCCTTCCAGCAATTATAACAACTATAGAACAATTGAACACACCCTTTTGCTTTCATATATAAACCGTCACTCTCCACTGTATTCCTTACTTTTACTTCACATCCTGAAGAGGGTCGATGTTTATTGACCGAAATATAGTGTGATTTATTCATATTTCCTGTGTTTCTTTTATGGGCCTTTTTGAAAAAAACATGTTAAACTGTTCGATTACAGTTATAAATAAGACATATATATATATATATATATATATATATATATATATATATATATATATGTATATATATATATATATATATATATATATATATATATATATATATATATATATATATGTCTGTGTGTGTGTGTGTGTTTCTGTGGGTGTGTGTGTATTTGTATGTTTCTCTGTGTATGCGTTTGTGTACTTAATGGATTTTTATAATTTATATTGAATCATGAAACAACTTTACTGACATGCATACATTCACTAAAGAAATAATAGTAAGGTTTATTTAACAACTGATTTGAAAACACAAATTTTCCATTGGTTGATGCAAAACAGTCAGGTGTTGACGAAGACACAGAAATGTTAGTTTTATTTTTTATTATTTTATTTGTCTATGTTTATTACGCTGATTATAAGAACATTAATTTACACCATAGTTATGCACATCTTGGCATACTAATATTACTCTTCAAATGATATGAATCTTATAAATAATGATACTTTCCATTCACAGAAATTCTACTTGGCAGCGATGTTTCAAACTCGTCCCACCAACCTTAACTATGCTGATGATTGTTTCCTTGGTCACTTGTACAGGGACAGGACTTAAAATACTTTTATTATGATGGAGAAAGGAAACACTAAACACTTTTATATGGAGAATAATGTTAATTCCGATAACATGTGAAAAATGCACACCATTTAAAAAAAAATATATATTCATGGCTAACAAGGAAACGATCGTTAGACAATTGACCAACTAGCAATTATCTGGCCTCTATTATCCTACCACAGTCACTTGTGATCCAGGAGTCGTAGGGAGCAGACGTTACCCTACCCTTTAGATACTACTCTGTTGGGTTGTATTGAAATTTCATCAAGCTACTCACTTTATGGTTCATTGGACTTTTGATTGTTTAGTGAGGTATCAATGGCTGAAAGTCTCGTACAGATGGATTTAGCAGTGATTCAGGTGAAGCCAGCTATCCTGTTGATAAATCGAAGAAAAAGAGATGAAAAAAAAAAAACGAAAAACAAGCACAGCCTGCAGAACACGGTGTCTCATTCGTCAGTGGTCGATCAGATTAATGAGGAAACTTCTGGTAGCAAGAGGAAGAGAATCTCCCCACGTCAAAATGATATTAAGAGTGTTTCTTTTGTTAGTGACAACGATCATGAGGAGGTTCTTGGAGGGACCATACCAAGGAAACGGCTGTATTTTCCAAGTGATCTTCGAATGAACTATAATAACAAAGTACGGTGGGCATTTAAGTTGTATAAAGCACATCCAGATTTTGATGTATTATTTTAAGAAGGAAAGTATAAAGAATGTGTTACATGAAGGATGAAAAGGCAGTGGAATTTTTAACGATAGATGGTTTTGAAAACGTCATCTTTGAAAAGCCTAGTGAATAAGGAAAAACTACTAATGTTATTATTTCTGGCATCCTTTTGTGTTCGGATTCTGACTTCCTTACAAACAATAAGAATATAGCAAAGGCTTCAAGTCATGAAATTAAGTCTGGGGGCAATGTTTTCCATAAACACCAATTAATTGCTTGGTTAAAAGGTAATGTTCCTGAAAAGATTTTTGTTCCTTGTCCTGAGTATAAAACGTAGCTGTATTTGAAGAACAAGAGCCACATTGTTTTAAGTGCAGTAGGTGGGGGACAGGGCATACAAATACCAAAATGATAGTCGATGTAGGTACTGCAGCAAGTTCCATGACTAGAGAATGTTTCCCAAAAAATTAAGGAAAACATTAAAATCACCCCAAAGTGTTTGGGAGTAAAAAACTAGAAATTCTTCTGATTTGGAAAGACAAAATAGTGACGCATTAGCTGCTCTTCGCATTGAAGTAGAGCAACTAAAGAATTTAATTCTGACACTGCAGAGTCAGGTTAATAAAGTTTTGCAACATTCAAGATGTCACTTCTAAAGATAAATTGGAATCTAAGGTAAAGCCAGCGAAGGAGCGATCTCTTGGTCGAAGTTAAGTTGAGGTGCACGCCCATGAATCGATTTCTCAAAAAACTGAATCCCCTAGTAATGGAAAGCATATTTCAGTGAATAATCGTCAATAAGAGGTTATTGTTTATCTAATCTTAAGTTATAATCCTGGAATATAAATAGTCTTCATAAAAGGGCAACTGATATTTATGCTCGTGTTTTGCCTCATAATTATGATCTAGTTAACTTGCAAGAGAATGGGGTTAATGGGTTAGGCTTTAAACTGCCGGGATACCAAAGTTTTGAATTGCCAGCCAACCAAGAAAATAATATTAGTCGTAATTACATTTGTCAAGAATAGTATTCCTTCAACATTATGTGAATCTCATTTTGTTGATGGAACTGAACTTTTGTTTCTCAAATATGTTGACAATTGCTACACACACACACACACACACACACACACATATATAAATATATATATATATATATATATATATATATATATATATATATATATATATATATATATATATATATATATATATATATCATTAACGTCAATATTCATATTTATACTTTCACTTGAAAATTTTCTCTCATATGTATTTGATTAGCAATGTTTATTAATGGGTGATCTCAATGCTCGTCATCGAAGCTTAGAAAATTTTGGGAGTCCGAATAGAAATGGTGTTGTTTTACATAGTATTTTCGACTCACTTGATAATGTCTGTGTATTAGGTAATGCAGAACCAACTCACATAACAGGATGGAGAATTGATTATGTACTTCTTTTTAATATGGCGGAGTATGAAGCTGTTGCTTACGTTGTTCGTGATTTGGTGAATGATCATTTTGCCCTTGAGACGAATTTGGCCATTCAGCGGATAGCATTCTGCCTTAAGCGTAAAAGATTAAGAATTAAAGATGATGAAAAGTTTGAATTTATGTTCAAAGTTGATAAGTGGTATAAGGAATGTCTATAAATGGACGTGCAAATGATGAAAATAAATTTTTGTATGATTTGCTTGATGTTTTAGACACAGCATTATATGAGTCTGAAAACATTAGTAACAATTTCCCCAAGAACTCCATGTATTTTAATGACAATAGTTCGAGGCTAGAATAAAGTTTTGAGGAAAGTTCAAAGAAAATGGAATTTGAATACAAGTGATAGGCGCAGTAGGGAAACAATGATACAAATTGCTCAAGGTACCTCTGAGATACGAAAAGAGGCAAGAGGAAAGTATTTTAATAACTTTTTTAGAGGATATTTCATTCACAAAATCTCTGGGTGGTGTGTGGAATGCAATAAGTAAAGTCAAAAAGAGAAATGTTGCCCATCCGAATCCTAAAGGTAAAGCAAATGAATTAATGAGAAAGTGGGCAACTGCCTCTAGTAATAGCAATTTACCAGGTAACATCCAGCCTTGTTTGCGTGACCGCCGTGTACAGAGACGGCAGTTGGTGGAAATACAGATGGGGGTGATAGATGAAACTTGCGTGCCCTTTACGAGAGATTAATTATTATTAGGAATTAAAAAAGGGAAGTCGACTTCCCCTGGAATGGATGGGGTTACATATGATATAATAAATTGCTTAATCATGATGGAGGATAGCCCTCTGTTAGATTTGATCAACCTTTCTTATTAAAACGGCAGGCTGCCTATCAAATGGAAATTGGCTTTGATTGTTCCTGTTCCTAAGGGCAATGGGGACTATAGACCTTTTTCGTTGACATCTTGCATATATAAATTGATGAAGGGCTAATACTTAACAGGTTGCTTTTTATTATAGGAGATCAGTTGTCAAATAATATGTATGGCATTATAAAAGGTAAAAGCACAACTGACTGTGTTTTGAGGATACTTTGTCATAATGCTGGTAAATGCAGGGCTTTTGTCGATTTCAAAGGAGCATTTGACAGAGCAAATAAAGAATAATTCTTGAAGAGCTAGTTAACAAGGGTGTTAAGGGATCACTATTGCAGTGGATTTATAGTTATTTGAATGAAAGAAAAGCTAAAGTATGTTTTCAGGGACATCTATCTGAAGAAATGGAATTAAAATTAGGTACCCCACGAGGGGGTGTTTTTTAAGTCTAACTTTATTTAATGTACTTATGGAAAAAATTGCAAAACATAATTTTCCTAGGGGTACAGACGTGGTGATTTATGGTGATGACATTTTGATTCAGTGCCGCAACAAGTTTGTTTTGAAAGATGCATTAGATCAGCTACAGGGTTTATGTTTAGATACGGGACTGGTTATCAATTAAAATAAAAGTAAGATTCAATCATGCATGGTAAGTGAAAATGAGTTATTTTATTGGAAGAGAACCGGAAACGGTAAATACATATAAGTACCTTGGAATGTATATTGGTTTCTATAAGAGCATGGATGAGCTTAATTATGTTAGAAATATTTGCATATCGAGACTGAGACCTTTGCATGTATTGGCCAACGGAGGCAGTGGTGTAGGTATCTCAGTTTTACGAATGATGTATATTAGTACTATTCGCTCCATTATTGATTATGCAGCTCCTGTGTTTATATGTTACTCAGAGCAAGAGCTGAAAAAATTAGAAACTATTCAAAATCGAGCCATGCGTATTATACTAGGTTGTCCAATGAGCACTCATATTGAGATCATGAGGTTAGAGTTGAACCATCCAAGTGTCACGGACATGATTCATGAAATTGTTTCAGTCACCACAATTAGAAGTATAAGGAGAGGAGAACAAGTTTTTAAAGTTGGCATCGACACGATGTCTGGTTTTCGCAGTTCCTTAATTAGACCTATTGGTCATTTAAGGAAGCTGTATAGAATATTGCTTAAATATGATGTTGTGAAGTACTGTGTCAAAATAGGAAATGTAGTTCGTCCTAAACCTTGGTAATGTAGTAGATTAGACAAAACTGTCATTAAACTAGATTTAAAAAAAAAATATAATACATTACAATTGAAACTATTTTTTTCTTAATAAAATAGATTCTTTACCCAAATGTAATGTCATTCATATGTGTTGTGATGGTTCTGTTATTGATAATAAAGTTGGTCGTAGAGTAATCCTCAGGGAATATTATAACAATGATTTGTATTGAAAGGATTTCTAAAAGAATTAAAGATTCCTCTACGGCAGCAAAATTGTATGCCATACACGAGGGTTTGAGAGTGGTGGTATGTAGAAGTAAAAATGTGTTTGTTTCTGTTGACTCGCAGAGTGCTCTATTTGCCCTGAACAGTAAAACACCTACTGATAATGTGATGTTATTCATTGTAAGAACTTAGTTTGACAGTAAAAACAGAGAGGATTTTTGTTAAACTTCTGGGTTCCCTCTCTTATTGGCATTTCTTTGATTTAATCTGCTGATCTTTTGGATAAACCGGCAACGGAAACACTTACGGCAGATATTGAGAGCATTATGAGTTAGAATAAAAAGAAAAAAATAAAGCCCAGGCAAAATATTTAGGAAGCCACAAATGCTGTTAGGATTCAAGAAGAAGGTAGTGCGAGCTTGGGGCACTAGCTTTTTGGGAGTGACAACACCCATATAACATATTGTAAGGTTTTATCCAAAGTGCATACTTTTAATGAGGTTAACGTTAGGTTAAGATTATTGTTGAAAATATATTGATGATAATCGCAAGTCTTGTTAATTGTGTGGCGAAGCTTACTCTCACACTTTAGAGCACTAAATGTTGGAGTGTTTTGAACTTTGGAATTTAGAGACAGAAATATAACTGGTGTTGTTCAATTGGTTTGTTATTTTTTGAATAATAATAAGATTTTTAAAAAAGTCTCTAAGTTTGCATGGAATATGTAATATTTAAATTGTCTTACTTACAAGGGGTTGCAAAAAACATGCTTATGCATTCCATTTGATGTATATTTGTATGTCAATAAATTATTTGAATCTTGATTGAATATTGAATCTTAACAGTTTTTTGACCAACGTGGTCGTCAAATAATATACTGTATTAATTGTGAAAAGGTGCCTCTGATGCCATCTATTGGCGATAAAGTAAAATTCGGGATGATGTAAAAGAGGGAGCAAGAAGGAATCTTTGTTATTATGACGTTCGGAACGTAACAATATTATTATTGTGTTTTATAGCAATTTTGTGCCCGAATAACATGAATAAAGTAATAAAAATAAGTGGTTGATGGGGATAATACACAATTTGGTACTCATCTGCTATCGCCATCTGTTGGCGATGGAAAGAACAGATGCCATGAGATCTTTAATCCTTGCATTCTGGAAGCTTCTTGGCGTCATTTTGGTTTAAATACAGCAAAGAATAGCCTACATAATTAGAACCTTATATGATAAACACCTGCCACATATATTTCTACATATGTATCAATCTATAACCCTTTTCCAATTTGATAGAATCTTAAACTTGAATGGAACAAGGGATGTGTAGATATATACAAAAGCCAGAGTTTTATAATTCCTTTCCGGCCTAAAAATATTTCCGATCCTTAAATAAGAAAGTCACTTGCAGTGTTTTTGATGAAGCGTATAGCACCTATATACATTTGATCCTCTTGATTTTCTCATGGTTAGGTTCTAGTCCCGTTGTTAGAAAAAGTAATTTATATATATATATATATATATATATATATATATATATATATATATATATATATATATATATATATATATATAGAGAGAGAGAGAGAGAGAGAGAGAGAGAGAGAGAGAGAGAGAGAGAGAGAGAGAGAGAGAGAGATTTTGTTTGAATCAATTTAAGTATATGGTAATTGTAATATTGTTTACATCTACATTTTAATCAAGCTATGCTAAAATAATAATAAATAAACTATAAACAGACATTTAAGTAAACATTAAAAACAATATTGTTCACATCTACAGTATATATGGAAGTTTATACAAAGGAATACAAAATAAAATATAGACAGACATTCAAGTACATATTAAAAATATTTTGTTCATGATTATATATTAAAGGTTATATAAAGGAATTCATAGGGAATACAAAATAAATTTAGTTTTATTTCGTAGGTAGGTTGTACCTATCTTTAACTATAGTTAATGCTACAAAACAGTTGATTATTCAGTATCATCTAAAATGAGGATGGCTCATGAGGATCCCATTGAGCAAATTATCATCTGTCAATAATTTTCTACATATGTCAATAACTTTGAGTCTTTGGAGTAATATGTTACTAGAAAGTGGACATTCCATGCAATAGTATTCCAGGGTGTTGGCGTAGGAGGCGTCAGACAACCTACAGCAGGAGAAGTGAGAAATTCCATCTTGCTCAGCCACCTGCCAAACTGGCCGCCAACCCAACCGAACACGCACCCAAACCACGTTATTTTGACGAACCATGAGTCCAATGCGGCGATACTTGTGTTGGTGAGGAAGGAAGTGTTCCTAATTCTATATTGATACACTTGTGGCTCTATCGGCATTACTACGATGACGAGTAGGTGAGCTAGTAGCTTGGCGCACAATTTTTCTGCAGCAGAGGAGAGGTGGAGTGGGAGCATCAGCCTCTGGAAGATCCAGTTGACAGGCAACCTTTGCGAGATGGTCAACGGTGTTGTTAGCCAAAAGACCCACGTAAGAGGGAATCCCTAGGAAGTGCACTACCAGTGAGCTCATGTTGGCTGTGTCTAGCTGCCTAAGTATCTGTGTAACCTTTGGCTGGTATGCCTGATTATGTGATGAAAGAGCTTGGAGTGCTTGTTGCGAGTCGCAGATGATCAAGCCGTTGTTTCTGGTTCATGTGATTGAAATAACTGCATCGGGAAGTCGATGTAGTTCACAATACGTGGAGGCATACGGCCTTCTTGCGGGTGTTCTAAAGTTGGAGAAAATACAGCATATCCAGCACTGCCATCCTTCTGCAGAGAACCGTCCTTGTTCATGTGAAGGGCTATACTGAGGGACGAGGACAGTCTGTTGATGGTCTCCAATATACATTGTTGTTGAAGTTGAGGCAAGTCAGACTCCTGTGCCGGCAATATCATACACTCCAATTTCTAAGATTGGAGTGTAAGATATTGCCGGTACAGGAGTCTGTCAGGGTGCTAGGCCATGATCCATGTTCTCTGCCATGATGTTGATGACAAGCCCCCGAATGCTTGAACAGACAGTACAAACTAGTGTATGTCCTCCTGGTGTAGTTGTAGACAAGGTGCATCTAGATCCAGAGAAATTCTGATGATGTGTGAATAGTGAGGAGACAGGTGAGGTTAATACAGGCATTTGATGCTGAAGTAGGTGATATTGGAGCATATTCTCTCAACAAGTGGAGGGATACGGAGTTTTTGTTGCATGTTTACAATTCTAGTGGAGGCTGGGCAACATAAAATGAGTGTCATTGCTTGGTTCTGGAATTTTTCAAGAGGATGTAGAGTTGATCTGGAGAGTTGACATAGTGCAGAGGAAAGATAATCTACCACTGAGTGAATGAAAGCGGTATATATGGTTCTGGTGACTGGGATAGATACTCCTACAGAATAATTAATAATCCATTTGAGAGGAGTCAGGCGTCTCTGTAACCGGGACAGCAGATCTTGAACAATAAGATGTACTCTTTGTCTTTCTGGAAAGGGACACAGCATACTAAAAGACATCACACTTGTTTTTTTCTGCATCCATCCACATGATAAAAAAACAGTACAGGTGAATCTTTATCTAGGAACACTGCATACTAGAACAAGTGAGACTTCTTTCCTCTGCTGACTCCATATTGTAGATTATTTCTTTTGACCCGGAAGGCTGGAATGCGCTTGCCATTGACAGTTTATCTCTTAAATGTCCTTGATCCTTAAGGTCCTTCATTACCATAATCGCAAAAACTCCTGATCCACTATTCCAGTACTGTGGAATCTCCGTCAGGGGACACAGCATACTAAAAGACATCACACTTGTTTTTTTCTGCATCCATCCACATGATAAAAAAACAGTACAGGTGAATCTTTATCAAGGAACATTGCATACTAGAACAAGTGAGACTTCTTCCCTCTGCTGAGTCCATATTGTAGATTATTTCTTTTGACCCAGAAGGCTGGAATGCACTTGCCATTGAAAGTTTATCTCTTAAATGTCCTTGATCCTTGAAGTCCTTCATTACCATTATCGCAAAAACTCCTGATCCACTATTCCAATACTGTGGAATCTCCTTCAGGGGACACAGCATACTAAAAGATATCACACTTGTTGTTTCTGCATCAATCCACATAATAAAGAAACAGTACAGGTGAATCTTTATCAAGGAACACTGCATACTGAAACAAGGGAGACTTCATCCCTCTGCCGAGTCCATATTGTAAATTATTTCTTTTGACCCGAAAGGCTGGAATGCACTTGCCATTGACAGTTTTTCTCTTAAATGTTCTTGATCCTTAAGGCCCTTAGTTACCATAATAGCAAAAACTCCTGATCCACTATTCCAGTACTATGGAATCTCCATCAGGGGAAACAGCATACTAAAAGACATCACACTTGTTTTTTCTGCATCCATCCACATGGTAAAGAAACAGTACAGGTGAATCTTTATCAAGGAACACTGTATACTAGAACAAGTGGGACTTCTTCCCTCTGCTGAGTCCATATTGAAGATTATTTCTTTTGACCCAGAAGGCAGGAATGCACTTGCCACTCTCTTAATTGGCAGGTTGATTAGACAACATTAAGATGTCTGTTTATTTGTTCTTGGTCTTTGCTTTCATATTGTGTAATGGAGACTAAGAACTTTGCGAATCATCTCGATCCACCGCACAAATTAATCTCATTTTGATCCTCAAAAGTATTTGCTGTCTTAGGTTTCATATCAATTTCGATATATAAAGTAATTTTATGTTTCTTTTGCTCCTACTTTGTCTGCATCTTTTCCCACTTTTGTGTGGGGTCGATGTTTCTGGCCAGCGTTTTCCATCTACCCATCTTCTTATCCTCCTCTTTCTTCTGATTCATGTTAGTATGTTGTTTCTTCTTTTCCTCCTCCTTTTCATTTACCTTCTCCTGCTTCTCATTTCCATTCGCCTTCTCTTCCAGATTCTTGGTATTCATTTTTTTTCTTATTTTGCTCCCTTCCATTCTCCTTCTCTTTCTGCTAACTTTATCTGTATTCCCCGTGCTAATCTAGTATGGGCATCCTCTCTCAAATTGAAGATTCTTTTGCAACCTCATGCTGACTTTTCAGTACAATCTCCTTACACATGCTGCCATCTTAAAAGCCTCTTTGACTCAGGTATTTCAACTCCTAGACGTTCTAGAAGCTCTCTAAGCATGGATTGACAATTGTTTGTCATACGATGGTACCTTTTCAAATTCCACGGTTTATAGAGTTCAGTCATTGCCTCATAGACCTGCCGTGGTGTCAGGTTTTCTATCTGGTATTCATCCTTTACAAAGAACTCAAATTTAGGAGGGGTTAATCTGTAAGAGGGCATCAAGCATTTATTTTCTTCAGAGTCTTCTTTTGGTAACCCTTCAAAGTATCGCTCCATGGACTCCCATTGGAATTTCACGGTGTTATGCATTATATGCAACAGACGGCACATATGGCGAAACGGGTACAGTGATTCCCTGTCAAAATACCTCTCTAGCACGACAATTTTGCAGAATCCCGGGTTGTCGTCCTTTTCATCCCATTCTTCATAATTCTTCCGAAGCATATCGTGAATATCTAGTGGTGGTTGTGAGAAGGGTAGATTTAAGAAAGGGGAGGATTCTGGTGTTGGTTTTGAGAAGAGTGCCTTTAAGAAAGGGGAGGATTCTGGTGGATTTAAGAAGAGGAGAAATTCAAGTGATGAATGTGAGGAAGAACTACCAAGTGATGAATATGAGGAGGAAGAATAAAGTGATGAATTTGAGAGGGAAAAATCTAGTGATGAACGTGAGGAGGAAGAATAAAGTGGTGACTATGAGGAGGAAGAACCAGGTGATGAATGTGAGGAGGAAGAATTAAGTGATGAATGTGAAGTCTCCTCATCCTTTCCATAAAGCCCCATCAAACGAGCGTTGATTTTATCTTCTCGTGAGCTCCTTTTGAAGCCTTTTGACTTCTTTGCTAGTGTTTCTAAAGCCTTTGACCGTCCTTTCGTGAAGAATCTCTATACGAAAACCTAAACGCTTAATTTCTATATTCAATCTTGCTATTATCTCCTCTTGTTCCTTTTGACGATTAGGGTCAGTTGTCTTCTTCGCCTGCTCTCCCTCCTGACTCCTTTCATTCTTTTTGTGATACTCCTCCTCCCTTTCCTTCCTATCTTTCAGATACTCTTCCCACTTTTGTTTATCAATACTTATTCTAATATATACAGGGCACATTAAATATTCAATATAATCAAATCCAACCAAGGGTCTAGGAATTTGATTGAGAAAGTGGCCCAAGTAGCACTTGCCACAATCGAACTTTAAACGGAAGACTTGGATGGGCATTTTTCGGTTATTGTGATGGACCACCATAACCAAGTCACATTTACGCTGCCTAGGAATTGGGTAATTTTCTCTATCCCATAGGGGAGTGCCATTGTTTATATGATCAACGATTTCTTGTTCAATGAAGGTTCCAATGACTGGTTGCCCTGTTCTGGTCTCCTTTTTTGGAGAGATTTTTGATGTTTTGTCAATACTCTCCGAATTGTTTATCTTTTCCATCAATTGTTGTCTATCCTTTTTTAGACTCTCGCTTGTTCTATTCTCTTCCTTCTCCTTGTTTAATTTTTCTTTATTTTTTCTTTTCCCCTTCTCCCCCTTATTCCTCTGATTATTGGTATTCTGTTTTTCATCCTTTCCATTCTTCTTCTCCTTCTGATCCTTGCTGTTCTTGGTCATCTTATTTTCCTTCTTTCCATAAAGTCCTATCAAACTAGCGTTGATTTCTTGTTTTCGTAGAAGCTCCTTTTCAAGTCTTTCAATTTTCTTTTTATTCTCTATATTTCTTCTGACGATCTTGTTTTTAAATCTCCATATACAGTCCTTTAAATGCTTCTTTTCTCTCTTCAATTCTTCTATTTTCTTGTTTAGTTCTTCTTCACGATTTGGGGTAATTATCTTCTTTTCCTCCTCTTGCCACTGATTTTTTTTCACTATATTTTTTCGTCTTCTCCTCCTTTACACTTTCCTTCTCCTGCTTCGCCATTCCAGCCTCCTCCTTTTTCTCCTTCTCTCTTCCATTCTCCTTCTCTTTCTGATTATGATGATGTAGAAGCTCTTTTTCAAGCCTTTAAATTTTCTTTTTCTTCTTCTTCTTCTACTCCTTTTCACTTTCCTTCTCCTGCTTTTCCATTCCATCCTCCTTCTTCTTCTCCTTTTCCTCCCTTCCATTCTCCTTCTCTTTCTGATTATGATGATGTAGAAGCTCTTTTTCAAGCCTTTCGATTCTCTTTTTCTTCTTCTTCTTCTTCTCCTCCTTTTCACTTTCCTTCTCCTGCTTCTCCATTCCATCCTCCTTCTTCTTTTCCTTCTCCTCCCTTCCATTCTCCTTCTCTTTCTGATTATGATGATGTAGAAGCTCTTTTTCAAGCCTTTCAATTTTCTTTTTCTTCTTCTTCTTCTTCCCCTCCTTTTCACTTTCCTTCTCCTGCTTCTCCATTCCATCCTCCTTCTTCTTCTCCTTCTCCTCCCTTCCATTGTCCTTCTCTATCTGATTATGATGATGTAGAAGCTCTTTTTCAAGCCTTTCGATTTTCTTCTTCTTCTTCTTCTTCTTCTCCTCATTTTCACTTTCCTTCTCCTGCTTCTCCATTCCATCCTCCTTCTTCTTCTCCTTCTCCTCCCTTCCATTCTCCTTCTCTTTCTGATTATGATGATGTAGAAGCTCTTTTTCAAGCCTTTCGATTCTCTTTTTCTTCTTCTTCTTCTTCTCCTCCTTTTCACTTTCCTTCTCCTGCTTCTCCATTCCATCCTCATTCTTCGTCTCCTTCTCCTCCCTTCCATTCTCCTTCTCTTTCTGATTATGATGATGTAGAAACTCTTTTTCAACCCTTTCGATTTTCTTTTTCTTCTTCTTCTTCTTCTCCTCCTTTTCACTTTCCTTCTCCTGCTTCTCCATTCCATCCTCCTTCTTTATCTCCTTCTCCTCCCTTCCATTCTCCTTCTCTTTCTGATTATGATGATGTAGAAGCTCTTTTTCAAGCCTTTCGATTTTATTTTTCACTTTCCTTCTCCTGCTTCTCCATTCCATCCTCCTTATTCTTCTCCTTCTCCTCCCTTCCATTCTCCTTCTCTTTCTGATTATGATGATGTAGAAGCTCTTTTTTCAAGCCTTTCGATTTTCTTTTTCTTCTTCTTCTTCTTCTCCTCCTTTTCACTTTCCTTCTCCTGCTTCGCCATTCCAGCCTCCTCCTTTTTCTCCTTCTCCTCCCTTCCATTTTCATTTTTCTGATTATGATGATGTAGATGCTCTTTTTTAAGTATTTAGATTTTCTTTTTATTCTTCCTCTTCTTCTCCTCCTTTTCACTTTCCTTCTCCTGCTTCGCCATTCCAGCCTCCTCTTTTTTCTCCTTCTCCTCCCTTCCATTCTCATTTTCCTGATTATGATGATGTAGAAGCTCCTTTTTAAGTCTATCGATTTTCTTTTTATTACCTCTATTTTTTTTGGCGACCTGGTTTTCAAGTCTCCTTATACACTCCTTTAAATGCTTCTTTTCTCTCTTCAATTCTTCCATTTCCTCGTCTAGTTCTTCTTCACTATCGGGGATAATTATCTTTTCTTCCTCTTGCATCTGATTTTCTTTCATTATGTTTTGTCTTCTTCTCCTCCTCCTTTCTCCTTACTTCGACTTGGTTGTTTCTCTCTTCACACCGACATTGGTTGTATTCATAGCCAATAAAATCTCCAACTACTTTCTCCTTTATTTGCTCTTCGCTGTGGAGATTCCATATTATATAACTCATTAAGCGTCGTATGTTTTGCTCGTAAGCATTAGGATCTAGAGCGTTCATCGTATTAATAGGAGCGACGTCAAAGATATAACAAATACTTTCCGAGAATTCTCTCGGCAACACACTTAATAAAAACACATTGTAACTTGTAATCGCCATTCTTAACGGTATAGAGTAGTGCATTCAGTTACCCTTATTTTGAATTAATTCAATTCTGTCATCAGAATTCCACAACAGACTTCATGATCTGAAAAAGGCTTCAAAGTACTCTCAGATCCGGATTCGACTCCGCTAGGAATAATAAGAATACGAAGACGAAGAAGAAGAAGAGGAAAATTCCATAACAGATTTCACGATTTGAAATAGTGTTCAAAACACACTCGGATCCGGGGTCGACTACAAGGTGTCACTTATCGTCAGTAGAAATGCTGAATGCATTCCTGACAGGGCTCTGAATGATCCTCCGTCTTTCTGCAAAGACAGTAAAAGCTTCGCTAGGAATCTTCAAAGTGGCTCTGACGGGAAAGAGACCTTTGACGCTGAAGCAGACTGATCTCTTCCAAGATTTCATTTTTTCATCCTCCGTTCATTTTGACTCGATTTATGATAATTCTTTCCTATTCTAGTGGCTCTCTCTCTCTCTCTCTCTCTCTCTCTCTCTCTCTCTCTCTCTCTCTCTCTCTCTCTCTCTCTCTCTCTCAAATGAACGGAGAATAAACAAATGAGATCTTGGAAGAGAACAGCCTGCTTCAGCGTCAAAGTTCTCTTTCCCGTCAGAGCTTTTACTGTCTTCGCAGAGACGAAGGATGTTTCAGAGCCTTGTCAGGAATGCATTCGGCATTTCTACTGACGTCAATAGGCTGAGGAGGAATTTTCATTCGGCCGAACCATTTTGAAACTGTCAAATCATTAAGAAAAGAGATTTATAAACATTGAATTATCAGCAGACGGAGAGATTTACTGCATTGTCGGGAGGGGTTAAATTTGGCTAGTTTTCTGTTGGCGACTAACTCTAAAGTCAGACAACTTATTCAGTTTACGTGTGTATGTATATATATATATATATATATATATATATATATATATCTGGAAAAATAGAGGCCATTTTGGCGTCTTCATCGTACTTCTGGTAGCGTTGAATGGCAACTGCGTCAGCTAGCTTGACGTGCCACAATTGTCCTATTTCGCAAAGGAATTTCAACGATATTATTATTGCAGACATCGCTAAACACTGTCATTGTTGTATTGAATTTCTTCTTCTTTGTCTGCATCCTTTCCCACTTTTATGTGGGGTCGATGTTTGTGGTCAGCGTTCTCCATCTACCTCTGTCCCACACTTCATTACGGGTTAATCCCTTTGATCGAAGGTATTCCCCCATCCACCTTCACTTTGGTCTCCCTCTCCTTCTCTGTGGTACCGAATTTCTAATTAGCTTTATTCTTAAACCCTTGTTCTGTCATTAGTTTTTTGATTAGTTAAATTGGTCATTTTAATTTTAATATGGCAACACAGTATCTATATATGTTTCATACATACCATCATCATCCGGTACTAGTCTACAGCAAAACAAAGGCCTCAGTCCTGTCCTTCCACTTGCGTCTGTTTATGGTCTCCCTATGCCAATCCACGCCAGCAAACTTCCGTATTTCTTCCATCCATCGTTTTCGCTTCATCTTCCTGCTTCTTTTCGGTATATGTATGTATATATGTATATATATATATATATATATATATATATAATGTATGTATGTATATGTATATGTATATGTATATATATATATATATATATATGTATGTATATATATATAAATATATATGTATGTGTATATATGTATATGTATTTATATATATATATATATATATATATATATATGAACACTTGTTGAAAACCAACTCCCCAATTCAAAACTATGAAAATCTATCTCCCTGTAATAATGCATAAGAGGTTATAGTCCAGATCTTCTGCAGTCGAAAACTCTTTTTGGACTATTGATAGTTTGTCATTGTATTCCTAGAAACACCTCTCTCTCTCTCTCTCTCTCTCTCTCTCTCTCTCTCTCTCTCATCTTCTACTTCTTCTTCTTCTTCTTCATCATTATATTAGGAAACTAGTATACACATATACCTTCTTCTTCTTGCAAAAGATGAATGAAGTTATAATTCATCTCATCACTGACCATAACTTCTCTCTCTCTCTCTCTCTCTCTCTCTCTCTCTCTCTCTCTCATTATATATATATATATATATATACATATATATATATATATATATATATATACATATATATATATATATATATATTTGTGTATATACTGTATATATGTACACACACACACACACACACACACACATATATATATATATATATATATATTATCATCCACAATAGACACAGATAGGTGTAAAAGCTCAGTTTTCTTAAGTTATTTTTAGGAGTAGTCCAATATATATATATATATATATATATTGGACTACTCCTAAAAATAACTTAAGAAAACTGAGCTTTTACACTTATCTGTGTCTATTGTGGATGATAAACGAATCGGAATTTTTCAACAAAGGGCTGTTTATTATAATATCCCAAAACACTTGACTCATGCTTTCGGCGACAAATAGTTCATGATTTCAAATTACCTATGGTTCATAAATAAAGAATTTGGACAATTTTTGGGTAAGTTTATGTACGAGTCTATATAATGGGGAAATAAACTTTAACCATTTGTTCATTGAAGGGAGATAAGTCTTCACATGGAAACTACTCTTCATATTTATAATTAAAATGACTTTGACACAAATGCTTGTGACTATCATAGTTTTACGTTCAAATGATGAACCATAAATAGTTTTTGACTTTTAAGCAAAAGGGCCATCTAAGGAAAACTTGTTAAAAGTAAAATAACCTAATAAAAGGATGAAACGTGAAAAAAAAAGATAACTGACACGATA
>NC_090738.1:60752045-60757045 GCF_036898095.1 Palaemon carinicauda
ATAGCAACCTGCTTTTCCAACTAGGGTTGTAGGTTAGTAAGCAATAATAAAAAATATTAATATTATATGTCTTTCCATATACGTATATATGTAGGCATTCCCAGTCTCTATAATCAGCCGACGATTTGTCTCATCTGAATCTATTTATCGCCTTAAAAAAAACACGTTATTGTCCTTCACGACGGTATGAAAAAGGATGAAACTAATTAATTATGGTTTGAAGACATTAGGGAGCAAAGATTAAAGGGGACCTTGGTGTAAAACTGACTATAATCTTTTGGGCTGACCTTTTTTGATGTGAGGCATTTAACCCCTTGATTACTGGAGTGGGATGAGTTTGTTTTAGGAATAGAAAATAGAGTTGGCCTTATATATGTCTATCTATTAATCTATCTATCTATTTGTATATATATATATATATATATATATAGGTATGTATATATGTATATCTTGCATATGGTCTTCTTCAAATTGTTATTAATATAATATTCCTATTCTTCTTTTCAGTTCTTTTATTTTCTTCTCTGCTTCCTATTTCTTGCTTAATTATTCAAAGTAGTGAATAATAATAATAATGATAATAATAATAATAATAATAATAATAATAATAATAATAATAATAATAATAATAATAATAATAATAATAATAATAATAATAATAATAATAATAATAGCAACATTATTAATATCAAGGAATAGGTAGATATATGGGGAGACAGATTTTCCTAGCACTGTTGACAAAAGTTAATATTATTCTCTATCTTTTTTATGACGCTTGAATATCAATAAAAATCGTCAACCATTCATGTAAGATCAAGTGAAAGATATGTTACGATTATCGAAGGGCTAATAATATAACCAGCATTCAGGGATTGAACCCTAAAATTACTAATTGCCATCCTAGATGAAATAAATAGAGCGGAAGAATAATTAGAGATGGAAGAGGTATGAATCACCAGTAGATAAATAAGCAGTCCATGAATTGAAAGGGGAAATGGAGAAAAGGTCATGTATAAATTCATTAAGGAAGTGGATGTTGAATACAGAAACTGAAAAAATTAAGATTGTATTCTACGAGTTCGTAAGAAAATACTGAGAGAGAGAGAGAGAGAGAGAGAGAGAGAGAGAGAGAGAGAGAGAGAGAGACAGAGATATTTATAGACAAAAATAGTAATAAGTGTTGAGTCCATATTTACAATAGTCACTAGAAAAGAACATGCAAAATTTTCCCTATAGAACACTTTATGATCTATATAAAAGAGAGAAAGAGAGCCTTATTGCTTTATTGCCTTATTTTTTGTTTGTGTTTCCCCCAGGTCCCTCAGTGTGAGGCACCTCGTATATCCACCAGAGAGTTGCTAATGCATCTTCCGGTGTATTTTGCATCTTCCAGTCTTGGATGGTCTGGGATGCATCTTAGGTATTTATCGAGCTGATTCTTAAACACATCTACGCTCACTCCTGATATGTTTCTTAGATGAGCTGGCAGCACATTAAATAGTCGCTGCATTATCGATGCTGGTGCGTAGTGGATAGATGTCCTGTGCGCCTTTCTCAGTTTACCTGGAATGCTTTTTGGCACTATTAATCTACCTCGGCTTGCTCTTTCTGATATTTTAAGCTCCATGATGTTTTCAGCAATTCCTTCTATTTGCTTCCATGCTTGTATTATCATGTAGCGTTCTCTTTTCCTTTCTAGACTGTATAGTTTTAAAAATTGCAGTCTTTCCCAGTAGTCAAGGTCCTTAACTTCTTCTATTCTAGCAGTATAGGACCTTTGTCCACTCTCTATTTGCGCAATATCCTTTTGGTAGTGTTGGTACCATTTCACATTGCAGTACTCGAGTGTACTACGCACATAAGTTTTGTAAAGCATAATCATGTGTTCAGCTTTTCTTGTTTTAAAGTGTCTGAATAACATTCCCATTTTTGCTTTACATTTAGCCAACAGTGTTGCTATTTGGTCGTTGCATAACATATTCCTATTTAAAATTACACCAAGGTCTTTAATTGCTTCCTTGTTTGTGATTGTCTCATTATTAGGTCCCTTGTATGCATACACCATTCCTTCTCTGTTTCCATAATTTATTGATTCGAATTTATCGGAGTTAAATACCATCCTATTTATCTCCGCCCATTCATATATTTTGTTTAGATCTCTTTGTAGTGAGTTCCTATCTTCATCACAAGTAATTTCTCTACTTATTCTTGTGTCATCGGCGAAACTTCTCACTACGGAGTTTTCAACATCACAGTCTATGTCTGAGATCATAATAACAAATAGCAGTGCAGCTAATACCGTACCTTGGGGCACACCAGATATTACCTGGGCTTCATCTGATTTCTCGTCATTTGCAACCACTATCTGTTTTCTGTTTTGCAGGAATTCTTTTACCCATTTTCCTATCTTTCCCACAATATTATGCTTTCTCATTTTTTTCTCCAATATGTTATGGTCTACCTTGTCAAAGGCTTTTGCAAAATCTAGATAGATCACATCTGTGTCTTTTTCATTTATCATATTATTGTATATGTTTTCATAGTGTGCTATCAGTTGGGTCTGTGTACTTTTTCCAGGTACGAAACCGTGTTGACCCATATTGAACAAAATATTTTTGACCAAATGGTTCATTATTTTCTTTTTTATTACCCTCTCATACACTTTCATAATATGTGATGTTAGACTAACAGGTCTATAATTGCTTGCCTCTAGTCTTGATCCACTTTTGAAGATAGGGGTTATATAAGCTAATTTATGTTTAACATATATCTCGCTCATATCTACACTCTGTCTTAGCAGTATTGCAAGCGGCTTCGCGATAGTGTTTGCAGTTTTTTTTAACAAAATCGCTGGAACTCCATCTGGTCCGGCTGCCGATACATTTTTAATTTCGTTTATAGCCGTGACAATATCTGCTTCATTAATATCTATATCCGTTAGATATTCGACATTTTCTTCTCTCATTTCTGTTTCATTATTCTCATTCGTAATTCTTGGCGTGAACTCAATCTTATATTTTTCTGCTAATATGTTGCATATTTCCTTTTTTTCATTCGTTAGCCGTCCTTCAATTCTTAGAGGGCCTATTTCTATTCTCCTTTTATTCATCTTTTTTGCATAGGATTAAAGTACTTTGGGGTTTCTTTTTATATTTTGAAGTGTCCTTTATTCTAAGTCCTTTTTTTCATTTTCTTTCGCCTGTATAATCTTTTGTTCTGCATTTTCTATCTTACATTTTATTTCCCTCATTTTCCACACATTTTTTTCTTTTGCAAGATTTTTCTTCCACTTTCTAATTTTCTGAAATAAGATCCTTCTGTCTCTTGGTATGTACGTCTTTTGTTTATTGTTTTTTTTCGGTACATATTTTTCAACAATTTTCTCCAGTATTTTGTACAGTATGTCCGTATTTACCTGTATATTATCACTTATAAATACATTTTTCCATTCTTTATTCAGTTCTTCATTTATTTCTGACCATTTTATATTCTTACTGTAAAGTTATATTTTCCATATCCTTCCCAAAGTTTTGTGCTTTTATTAATTCTGTGATCACTTGCTTTGGAATGAACTATCAATTCTATGACATTGTGGTCTGAAATTCCCGTGTTATACACTATTATTTCTTTAACATAATTCACCTCATTCACAAATACTAGATCTAGGACATTTTCCTTTCTTGTTGGAATGTGGTTTATTTGTTGCATATTATGTTCTAATAGCATATCTTGAAGCTTTTCAAATTGCCTCTTATCTTTTGCGCTACTATTACTCTCTTTTTTATATGTATACATACAACCACTTTCTTCTATCCGTTCTTTCCAATCCACGAAAGGAAAGTTAAAATCTCCGGATAGGAGTATATTCCAGTCTTTATGGTTTCTACATATATCATCTATTTTTTCTATTATTATGTCAAACTCCTTAGTATTTGGGGGTCTGTAAACTACAATATTCACTAGTTTTTCAAATTCAAATTCTGTGTTGCTGTATTTTTCACAGACTTTTCCTTGATTTATGTCTCTTCCATATATTGCAGTTCCCCCTTGATTCCTATTTTTTCTGTCTGATCTATAAGTTTGGAAACCCTTTATCTGGTCATCACTGCCAGTCTCTTGGGAATACCATGTTTCACTTATATTTAATATATCTATTTTTTCAATTTGGGTTAGTTCTTCTAGGAACTCTATTTTCCTTTTAGAGTTACTCGTGACTAAACCCTGTGCATTCATCACTATTATGGTTTGTGTTTCATTTCCATTATTTAATATTGGTAATAATATGGATTCTCCCATGCTTCCTTCCTGTTCTGATATGATGTTCTTTTCTTCATTTCTCGGAATTCTGCCATTAAAAAATCCAACTTTTCCATAATATTTGTTCTTTCGCCTTCATACTTATTTTTGTGTGTAAACCTGCAATTATCCCCATATCTGCACCAACCCCTGGCAGAGAGAGAGAGAGAGAGAGAGAGAGAGAGAGATTTTAATCAATTTATTGCACCCCTGGGCGTCGGATATTTGACATATGGTAACAGTAATATTATTTACATCTTCATTGTAATCAAGCTATGCCAAAATAATAAAAAATAAACTATAGACAGACATTTAAGTACATATTAAAATTAATATTCCTCATTTCTATATATTAAAGGTTATACAAAATTAATCATATGGAATAGAAAAAAACATTTTTTTAATTTTGTGGGTAAGTTGTACCTATCTTCAGTTAATGTTACAAAACTGTTGGTTATTCAGTATCCTCTAAGGTAAGGATGGAGCATGAGGATCTCATTAAACAAATTATTATCTGTCGATAATTTTTTATATATATCAACTACTGTGAGTCTTTGGAGTAATATGTTACTAGCAAATGGACATTCCATGAAAAAGTGTTCCAGGATGTTTGCGTTGGAGGCGTCAGATTACCCACCGTAGAAGAAGTGAGGAACTCCATCTTGCTCAGCCGCGGCCAAATTGGTCACCAACCCAGCTGAAGA
>NC_090738.1:60762045-60767045 GCF_036898095.1 Palaemon carinicauda
AATAATATGTTCCAAATCTACAGTCTATAATGAAGGTTATACAAAGGTATACAAAATAAAGTATAGACAGACATTTAGTACTTATTAAAAACAATATTCTTCATTTCTATATATTAAAGGTTATACATAATGAATTCATATGGAATACAAACTAAATTTAGTTTTATATCGTAGGTAGGTTGTACCTATTTTTAGTTAAGGTTACAAAACAGTAGATCACTCAGTATCATCTAAAGTGAGGGTGGCGCATGAGGATCTCATCGAGAAAATCATCATCTGTCAATATTTTTTTTACATATATCAACTACTTTGAGTCTTTTGAGAATATGTTACTAGCAAATGGGCATTCCATGCAATAGTGTTCCAGGATGTTGGTGTTGCAGGCGTCAGGTAATCTACAGGAAGAGAGGTGAGGAACTCCAGACAGGTGAAGGTAATACAGGCAATTGATACTGAAGGTGGTGACAATGGAGTACATACTCTCAATGAATGGAGGAAGATAGAGCTTGTGTTGCATATTTACAATTTTATTTGAGTTTGTAAAACCTAGGATGAGTGTCATTGCTTGGCTCTAGAATTTTTCAAGAGGCTGTAGATATGATCTGGAGAATTGACATAGTACATGGGAAAGAGAATCTATAAATGAGTGGATGAGAGCAATATATATGGTTTAGGACTGGGATAGATACTCGGGCAGAATAATTAGTAAGCCACTAGAGAGGAGTCAGGCGTCGCTGTAACCGGTCCAGCAGATCTTGAACAATGGGATGTATACTCCGTCTTGCTGGAATTGATTGTGTAATTCGCACTGGTGCTCCCAAATAAATATACTGTGTGTATAAAGGTACAACATTGTTCCCCAGAGTAAATTCTGGTAGATTCCTTGCTGGCCTTGGGGAGAAGATTCTACTTTTTCCTGGGGAGAGGATAAGACCACAGGAGGATGCTGATTTGTGGAAGGAAGAAAAGAAGCTTTTCAATTGATCCAGAGATGCTGAGTAAATATTGTCTTTATAGCAAGTGATTGGTTGTCTTATCTTTATCTGGAGTTAAGGAAAGAAGGCGATGAAGGAGAATATGAAATAAAAATAGACTAAGTACTCCCCCTTGTGGAGTACCAAGTTCGAGTTTCTTTGCAGTGCTCAATGCTCCCTGAATTAACATACGAGACACTGTATTTTGAAGATATCCACGTATCCACCTCAAAAGGTTTCCCTTGATTCCAAAATCAATAAGCTGGTCTAAAATAATGTCTCTATTTGCAACATCAAATGTACTTTTTCAAGTCAATGAAGGCTAAAACACTGGTTGGGGAAAGACGAGATTAGAGCTCCATAAGACAATGAAGTGTTCCTTGTTGGGGTAGAAAAAAAAACAAGAGGGGAGGCAAATAGGACGAACTTTTTCAATGCCGGGCTTGGGAATGGGTACAATTGTATTATGAGTCCATACCAGGAGCACATATCCCAGGCAGATGCAGTGATTGTAGAGCCGGAGGAGAGAGTTGCCAGGTTTTTTATGAGTGTTGTAAGGACTGCATAGGTGATGCCATTATCAACAGGAGCTGACTTCTTACTCATTGCTAAGGCACGTCGTAGCTTTTTCCTAGTTATGGGTACCTCAACATCTTCATCAATGCTGAGTAAGGTGGAACTGGGACATAAATCATGATGGTTTTCTTGTGAGCAGAGAGAGTCTTGTATATGAGTTTGAAGTTTGATGGTTCGTGACTGTGCTGACCACTCATTAATAAAGACCTCTGCATACTGTGTATGGCTGTGGTAGAGGACACTGGGGGTTTCTTCTTCACAATACTGTTGATGAGGTGCCACATGGAACCGATGCTTATTTGATGATTGATGTCAGCTGTTAATTTGTGCTATTAGTCTGTTTGTACACCGTGTTGTAGAGCAACTAGATCATCTCTTGATAGTTGATACAAGTGCAAAGTGTCAGGACTTGGTTGTGTCATAAAAGCAAGGATATTATCCATCACCTTTTCTTCCTGAGAAATTTGCATATCCAGAGTCCTGGTATCAACACGATGACTGATATGTGGATTTCTGATGCATCGTATGTGGAAAGCATATGTGGTAATAAAAAGCAAGGAGTAGAGATTTTCAGGACAGTGGAGGTCAAATGTAAGTAGGCTGGTACTTAGGCGGAATTGTGATGAACGTGCGATTTTGTATTGGAGTAAGTATAGCGGGAAGAGAATATTGGATGCTGAGACCAATGTGATCAGAGAAGAGCTTAGGAACTGTTACACACTTGACTCAGGTAGGTACGAGTCCACAGGTCGACTTGTGATCCAGAGTACCACCTTATGCATGTGTAGATCCATCAGTGTCCCAGAGAATCAGTTGACTTCGACGAATGTATCCTAGAAGAATGTTCCCGTTGCTGTTCATAGTTCCAGCAAGATCTCCCAAATTTTGATAACGAGCATTAAAATCTTCCATGTAAACCATACCACGGAGGGTTGAGGCTGGAAGCTTGTCTCTATTTATTCTACTTGGTGCTTCATATACATTGCACAGTTGCATGATGCCTCTGCCAACAGTAATCTCAAATAATTGAAATGTATTTTTATCGTTAGAATTTGGGAGAAGTCTATGCTGGATTGAAGTGCATATATAGGTTATGAGGTCATGTCTTACTAAATGGACTTCGAACAAATAGCCAGAGAATGACGGAGCTTCTTCCCTTGGCTTAGCATTATCAACAGAAGCTTCCTGAATTATAATAACATCTGGGCGGTAACTATGAACAATTCCTTTAAGTGCAGAAAGTTTTTCCCAGTTTGTAATACCACAGGATTCTACGAGATGATATTAAGCTTCACTTGGTTATCGAACATGTCCCTTGGAAGAACAGCGACTAGATGAATAAGCAGTGGTGACAAAGGTATGATTTCGTGGTGTATCACGTGGCAAAGATCCTCTATGGGGATTAGTAACACTCTCAAGACGTGTAGAAAGGGAGTCTAGTTTCTCAGTCAGTGTAGTAACTGATGTGATAACAATCTGCTGAGCTTCAACAAGAGATTGTAGTATGGTATCATTAGTAGCAAATTTAGATGTTAGATGGTCAAAGGAGGCTACTAGACTGTCGATGCGAGTGTCCATGCTCTTTAAACGAGATTCAATGGCTATAAAATGTGATGTAAGCGAGTCACACCGAGACTTGAAGACATCTACAGCATTACAGTTTAAACACTTAATAGGAGGCAGTAACGGTGGGTTTGAGTGATGGCATTAAAAGTTGTTGTGCAATATGCTGGTTTGATACAGAGCCTGATCGTCTGGTACAGCCCTGCCACCCATTGCCTCCACGCTCATTACATCTCGGGCAGTAGGTGGAAGTAATGAGCGTGATGTTGATGCCGAGGCAGTGTCAACCATTGAGGGTGGTACAGGGTGGGCGATAAGGGTAGGTTGGTCTGTCATGCTCAGCAGCACAAAATGCACCCTTTTTAAGGTCATTACAGTATCTTGATATGTGACCCATACCCCACCATATGAAGCACCACGGCTTTTCATCTGACATTCTGTGTAGTTCACATGACGGTAGACGAGGGAGGAAGAAGGTAACAAAACGTGGGATTGGATATGGGTGGCTCCAAGTAATAGCCATACGATTGATGGACTTCCCATCCTATAGGAAACGATGTATATTGTGCTCTCCCTTCAGTTTCTTAGCTAATGAAGGGTCTACATCCACAAGATATCGAGTAATGAGTTATGTAGGAAAATTACGGGGTCTGTCTACAGTATCCTGAACATCTAAAGTAGTGACAGAACCTCACCACCCTTGACCCTATTTATGATATCCAGGCGACGCCTCAAAATGTATACAAATCGAGAAGTGACCGCAGAAATTTTAACTTCAGCCAATTTCTGATCGAGGCTGAACATCTTGGTAACCTCTGATAGCCAGTGAAGCTTCACATCAACCACTGGATTCTCTCTAAATATGAGCTTTATGGATTCAGCACGTGGAGTAAAGGTAGGGAGAGCAGTTTTTGTAGCCAGGGTAGGTATACTCTGAATAGCAGATCGAGGCAGGGAACAATTTAGAACTTCATTTTGAGAGGAAGAGGCATCACACTTTGCAGTTTTAGCAGCAGTGGATAATGGGTTAATTCTGCTACCCTGAATCATGCTCCATACATCGGTTGTTGGAGGTAGGGGCATGGTCCACGAGGCTAGGAGCTGCACCAGCAGGGATCAACTTATGAGATTTAATAGAGACAAGTTATGGTCAGTGTTCCTGTGTAAGCAAATTCCCTGCCGTATTATCATCACTTAGAGCAAGGTCCTCCTCAACATCAGCGAGAGTACCAGATCCTGAAAATTCCATAATCATTTATCTACTGGAGTTTTAACAATTCCTGTATCCAAGTTCGTTTCTCAGGTACAGTGACGTTGCCATGACGCGGATGACCACGTCACACACACTGCACTGAGCATGCACCTTATAGAAATAACTTGAACATTAGTAGAATGGACCGAGTGAAGATTTTTAATGCTGAATAAAGTTTAAGCTCAAAAATTCGTAAACGCACTACAGTCAATTTTAGGTGATGTAGATCTTCGTATCTCCCAAATGAATCGAGAAAGTTTGCAGAGCACACAAATCTCATGTTGACAGGACAACGTCCAAGATGGCGCTCGTAGAGAGAGAGAGAGAGGAGAGAGAGAGAGAGAGAGAGAGAGAGAGAGAGATTTGTTTTAATCAATTTATTGCTCCCCATTGGCGTCAGATATTTAAGTATAGGGTAACAGTAATATTGTTTATATCCACATTGTAATCAAGTTATGCCAAATTAAATAAGATTAAAGTATAGACAGACATTTAAGAAAATGTTAAAAACACTATTTTTTCCCATCTACAGTATAGAATGAAAGTTATACAAAGGAATACAAAATAAAGTATACACAAACATTTAAGTACATAATCTAAAAATATTGTTCATTTTTATATATTTAAGGTTTACC
>NC_090738.1:60774545-60782045 GCF_036898095.1 Palaemon carinicauda
TTAGATGTTGTAATTAAACTCTATCTTCCCCCCTAACTGTTTTCTAGAATTTTTCAGTAATTAGCAAGATAAGCTTAAGACAATAATTAAAGTTTATAATATCACCTGGTGTAAAAAGAGATATTTCTTATGGAATAATACTCATAATGAAACTATTCATTGGTAAATTTGTAAAAGGTCAGAATTAATCTTAACTTCTCCCCCCCCAAAAAAAAAAAAAATAAAAAAAATATGAATTTGAAAAAAAAAAAACCCAAGGAGTAAGCATATTTTGTACTGTTTTCCAATGAAAACATGTGTCGCTCCTCTAATAAAAAAGAACCTTTAAGAATATTGGTTCTCTTCCCTTTTGGAAACAGCCGTAAGAAAGTTTCGTTTTCAACATTTTTTTTTCTCTTACAGCTGTGATGTCAATGGATTTCTCTTTTGTTCGCAAGTTCTTATTATATTTAAGGTGGCAATGCCGATTTATCTTAATGACTTTACATAGTTTTTCCAACTTGCTACAAACTTTTACTATTTAGAACGATAAAATAAGATTATAGTTATTTTCTTATAAACTAGATGCATATATTCTAACGTGAATAAACTTACTGTGATATTTATAGGCCTAAATATTGAAAGTATATTTTAGCATTTTTAATTGATTTCGATAGAAAAAAATTACGTACATTATATTAGACCAACACATTAGTTTAAAGCATAACCTCTCTCTCTCTCTCTCTCTCCCTCCTCTCTCTCTCTCTCTCTCTCTCTCTCTCTCTTCTCTCTCTCTCTCTCTCTCCCCTTGATTCCTTAGATATATTCTAACAAACTGCACTTAACCGAATACAGTTTATATAAAAAACGAATAACAATAAATCCCTTGTACGTTTTTGTTTGTTTTAGATAATGTTTCCACCATAATTAAATTACTACTACTACTACTACTACTACTACTACTACTACTACTACTACTACTACTACTACTAATAATAATAATAATAATAATAATAATAGTAATATTAATACTATTATTAGTTTTAATATATAATAATAATAATAATAATAATAATAATAATAATAATAATAATAATAATAATAATAATAATAATAATAATAATAAAGATGATGGGAGTAATAACACCTATGATAATGAACCCCATGGCCTGAAAATCACAACTTATTCATTACCCAGTTTTTTCCTTCTCTCAACCCCATCCTTTCGCTCTCATCTGAACAGGTGGATAATTCCCCTATTCCTTGTTCCTTTGTCGTGTCATTTCCCCTCTTCTAAACTTCACATATGTTTGTCTGAGATCAGGAGAGGGGAAAGCAAACGAGAGGAATGGCGGAAATCAGTGAGCACGTCTAGGGAAAAGGGGAAAATAGTTATAGTGAATTAATTAAAGTACAGAGAAATAGAGAAGAAAATCTGGTTATGAAAGAATTATAAGTAAAAGAATGAGAGGGTTTGGTGCGAATATTTTAACCGCATTCTCGTGGGATTTTTTTCGATGTATTCATTGAAATTTCTTCTTCTTCATCTTTTCCTTGTTTGTGATTGTCTCGTTATTAGGTCCCTTGTATGCATATACCATTCCTTCTCTATTTTCATAATTCATTGATTCGAATGTATCGGAGTTAAATACCATCCTATTTATCTCTGCCCATTCATATATTTTGTTGAGATCTCTTTGTAGTGAGTTCCTATCTTCATGACAAGTAATTTCTCTACTTATTCTTGTGTCATCGGCGAAACTTCTCACTACAGAGTCTTTAAAATCACAGTCTATGTCTGAGATCATAATAACAAACAGCAATGCAGCTAATACCGTACCCTGTGGCACGCCAGATATTACCTGATCTTCATCTGATTTCTCGTCATTTGCAACCATTATCTGTTTTCTTTTTTGCAGAAATCCTTTAACCATTTCCCTATCTTTCCCACAATATTAGGCTATATAATTTTTTTCTCTAATATATTATAGTCTACCTTGTCAAAGGCTTTTGCAAAATCTAGAGAGATCACATCTGTGTCTGTTTCATTTATCATGTTTATGTATGTTATCATAGTGTGCTATAAGTGGAGTTTGTGTACTTTTTCCGGGCACAAAACCGTGTTGACCTATATTGAATAAATTATTTCTAATCAAACGATTCATTATTTTATTTTTTTATTACTCTTTCATACACTTTCATGATATGTGATATTAGACTAACAGGTCTATAATTGTTTGCTTTTAGTCTTGATCCACTTTTGAAAATAGGGGTTATAAAAGCAAATTTATGTTTAACATATATATCGCTCATATATACACTTTTTCTTAGCAGTATTGCAAGCGGCTTCGCTATAGTGTGTGCAGTTTTATTTTTTTAACAAAATCGCTGGAACTCCATCTAGTCCGGCCGCAGATCCATTTTTAATTTCATTTATAACTTGCACAATATCTGCTTCATTAACATCTATATCCGTTAGATATTCAACATCTTCTCTCATTTCTGTTTCATTATTCTCATTCCCAATTCTTAGCGTGAACTCGCTTTTATGTTTTCTGCTAATATGTTGCATAATTACTTTTTTTTTATTCGTTAACAGTCCTTCAATTCTTAGAGGGGCTATTTCTAATTTCCCTTTATTCATCTTTTTTTTGCATAGGAGGTAAAGCACTTTTTTTTGGGGGGGGGGATATTTTGAAGTGTCCTTTCTTCTACATCACTTTTTTCATTTTCTTTCGATTGTCTAATCTTTTGTTCAGCATTTTCTATCTTACTTTTTATTTCCATCATTTTCCATACATTTTTTTTTTCTGTTGCAAGATTTTTCTTCTACCTTCTAATTTTCTAAAATAAGATCCTTCTGTCTCTTGGTATGCATTTCTGATGTTTATTGTTTTTATCGGGTACATATTTTTTTAACAATTTTCTACGGTATTCTGTACAGTGTTTCCGTATTTAGGTGTATATTATCACTTACGAATAGATTTTTCCATTCTTTGTTAAATTCTTCATTCATTTCTGACCATTTTATATTGCTACTATAAAAATTATATTTTCCATATCCTTCCCATCGTTTTGTGCTTTGATTATATCTGCGATCACTTGCTTTGGATTGAACTATTAATTCATTGACATTGTGGTCTGAAATTCCCGTTATATACTATTATTGCTTTAACATAACTCACCTTATTCGCAATACTAAATATAGGACATTGTCCTTTCTTGTTTGAATGCGGTTTATTTGTTGCATATAATGTTTTAATATCATATTTTGAAGCTTTTCAAATTACCGCTTATATTCTGCGCTACCATTACTCTCTATTTATATGTATGTATACAACCACTTTTCTTCTATCCGTTCTTTCCAATCCACGAAAGGAAAGTTAAAATCTCTTGATACGAGTATATTCCAGTCTTTATGTTTTTAACATATATCATATATTTTTTTTTACATTATTATGTCAAATCCTTAGTATTTGGGGGTCTGTAAACTAAAAATATTCACTAGATTTTCATATTCAAATTCTACCGCAATCAATTCACATTCTGTGTTGCTGTATTTTTCAAAGACTTTTCCTTGATTTATTTCTCTTCCATATATTTCGGTTCCCCCTTGATTCCTATTTTTTTCTGTCTGATCTATAAGTTTGGAAACCCTTTATCTGGTCATCACTGCCAGTCCCTTAGGAATACCATGTTTCACTTATATATAACATATCTATATTTTTCAATTTGGGTTCTTCTAAGAAGTCTTTATTTCCTTTTAGAGTTACTCGTGACTAAAGCCTGTGCATATGATATATATATAGATATATATATATATATATATATATATATAGAGAGAGAGAGAGAGAGAGAGAGAGAGAGAGAGAGAGAGAGAGAGAGAGAGAGAGAGAGAGAGAGAGAGAGAGAGAGAGAGAGAGAATAGATTGAATGTGGTAAACCTTTAATCCGTTGCGTTCAAGGAAATGACATTTGCAAAAAAAAAAATGAGATTCAAGGTCATTTGGGGATAAGACTAAAGATTTTCAAATCTTTTCAATGGATTATATATTTTTTTTTTGTACCCTTGTTCCCAAGAGTCACCAAAACTAAAATATTTCAGTTTTCGCAAATATATGCTTTACGCATATTTTCACATGCAAACTCACAATTCTTTTATCCTTATTCAGAAGAATTTTTCTTTCATGAATTCATGAGCTATTGTGATTGTTAAATCATAAAATAATAATTCTCATATCTTTCACTTGAAAATTAATCTTTAGTGGTTTGGAATTTGTTTATATCTCCCAAATTATTTTTTTTCATATGAAAAGATTAAAGAATGCAAAAGCTTTAAATCCATAAAATCAACACAAATGAATGGAAAAATATGGATATAACTCAATTTGTACACAACTAGGAAATTCTGTCAATTATAAAATCCCCCAAAAAGATTATTGTTGCGAAGTTTACAGAACTTGTGGAAAAAAAAGTTTAAAACTTCACAGAAGTATGTTTGGATACTGGTTAAATTTTAACCTTTTACGAGTATTAAAGTTTTTTTCATAATTTTTTATCTCACCATATAGCTGATTGTAAAATTTCATTCAAAGATATAAAGGAAAGTCAGACACAGATACATTTAGTTATTGATAACATTTCTGAATTTCTTGATTTTGTCGATGAAACTATGTGCTTTTTACTACGTTTGCAGCATAATGAATCATATTATAATGAGAAAGTTGTATATCAAAGAAGATAACTCATAGTGGTCCGAATACATTGCTATTGAACGCATCTAAGTTCAAGACTTGTTCGTTTATTCATAATATAGAGATGAGTTTGTATTTAGAAAAAGAGCAACAATTAGGTCTTCCCAATTTCTTCCTCTCACCCTTCTATCTTCTACTATTCTAAACCTTCTATATCTTATACTTTAAAACAGACCAGAGAAAATTTACATTTGTTTATGGGGATGAACATGACTGGAAACATAATTGAAAATATGATTGAATTATGTGCTGAAATAATGAATAAAATTACAATTACAATTACAATTTCATTTAAGATTAATCGTAGCTTTAAAATATGGATTATCATATTTTTTATTTGTAAAATACTAATATATAATTGAAATATTCACAACTTTTAGAAATAATTTCTTGAAGGTTCTGGAATTAATCCTTGCAACGAAGATATAAGCCATTCTTTAATTATCGAAGAAACAGTTCTGAAAAGGTCATTCTTATTTTTATTTATTTAGTTTAGATTCTTATTTTTATCAAGAGAGAGAGAGAGAGAGAGAGAGAGAGAGAGAGAGAGAGAGAGAGAGAGAGAGAGAGAGAGAGAGAGAGAGAGAGAGAGAGAGAGAGAAATCTGGTTATTGTGTTTTTTACTTTATTTGGTAAGGAAAATACATGTTTGCCCTCTAGGAAAAAGGTAAATTCAAATTTTACAGAAGGGAACGAGAGTTTATTTATCCAAAAATTCCCATTTCTTTACCTCTATGTCTGTGTGTCTGTGTGTGTCATTCTATATCTATACTTTTCTCTCTTGTCTTGACTTAGTCCGTATGACAAACACTTTCTGACGGCATTGACATTTCAGGTTTCCTTTAAGTGCTTCATTGAAAAATTAAAGTAACTACGTAACTTTGAAAAATGGTAACAAATGTGTTTTTTGGTCCTATAGGTGACTTAATTTGTTTCGATATGTTTGTGAACAATTACACTATTAAAGTAGGTATAAGAAATTATCGTTATTTTCCTAAGAGAAATTTGCTATTATAATGATCATCATGATGATATGCTTTCTTCCTAACTCTTCATATCTTATAAGTAAAGTTGGATATTTCTTTCCATTAGATAAACCAGATGAAATGTATGGACAGCAGTATGAAGACGAAAGACCAAGCACATATGAGCCTTTAGGTAAGGGTCAACGATTAGGTCTGTCCCAAAATTTCTACATCCTAAAATTTTTACTTCCATTATTTTACCTTCTTATTTTCTCCACTTACCATATCCAATACAACAAAAGCGATCACATAGGAAAAGCATGGCTTATAAAGTAAACTAAAATTAAATCTAAATATGGTCTGAATTATAAAATAAACTCACGTCTCCATATCAAATTTTCTGAAATTTAAATTGATTGATTCTTGTCTTTAATTGTGTCATTTTATGTTGATCATATTGTTAAACATGAAACATTACGAGAGAGAGAGAGAGAGAGAGAGAGAGAGAGAGAGAGAGGAGAGAGAGAGAGAGAGAGAGAGAGAGAGAGAGAGAGAGAGGGAGAGAGAGAGAGAGAGAGAGAGAGAGAGAGAGAGAGAGAGAGAGGAGAGAGGAGAGAGAGGAGAGAGAGAGAGAGGGGGGTGGGGTGGGGGGGGTAGTTCGTTTTTTCAAAATGAATTTCTGGGAATTGTCTATATTTCAGTATTTCATGAATAGTTCCCCTTATGTACGAATTTTATAATGCTTATACCGTTGAATTCTATTTCATGGAAATATTTTGAAAAAGAGCCTTCTTTTTGGAAAAAATAATATATAAAAGCCTCCTTAGACCCTAAAACGGACCTATAGTAACATATTATCAATTACATTCATGGTTTCTTAATATTCATAAGCCAAACTATCGATAAGATCTAAAGTCATGGTTTAATATTTCTAGATTCTTTTTCTAACAAAATCCATATATTAATGAGTTGAATGGTCACACAGTGGTATAATTTTTCTTCATTCATGAAATATTAATTACCTTTCCTAAAGATAGTACGTTTAGAATACATTTCTGTTCTATTGTTATCTTCAATATATGTCATATATTCACAATTAATTTATGGAGAGTTTAAAAAAAAAAAAAAAACTATTATAGAAACTCACTAGCTGTTAGTTTACTGATCTTTTATGGCCTGTATAATTTCTACTAGTACATCCAGATACAGAGTATAAATATATGCCATCGTTTCAAATTTCGTCATTAACATTCATTGACATTTAAATGTCTTATTATATAAGTATATTTCTTTCGGTTTCTGTCTGTCCGTCTGTCTGTCTGCATATCTGCCTATCTGTCTTCCTCAAATAAACATAGAATAGAAATGCGTCGATCCAAAATGAATATACACTGTACATTGATTATGAAAATTGGATTTTAATTGAGTTCAAAGGTGAAAGACTCTACTGACCTTACTACCCACAGTTAACTAATTCATGATCAAAATTATTCTACTATCTCCTGAAACATTCTCCCTTTTCTATTTAATTTCGAAACTAATGTCGTTAAGAGAGACAGGTTTTGAGAACGGAACATTGTTCAATTGAGGCTGTGACTGATAAAAAACTGCTAATTTAAAAAATCATGATTTGAAAATAATTATAGTTTACCAAATTCTATTTACGAAAGCATTATTGCATCCTATATTCTGTTTTCAATAGAATTAGAGATGTGATTAACCTTACTGAAAAGACTAATAATTAAGTATTACTTGTTTCTTAAAATATATTAAGACCCATAAATAGCAGTTAGATTAGGAAA
>NC_090738.1:60793921-60798921 GCF_036898095.1 Palaemon carinicauda
AATCATTGATATAACCTATGATGCCATCCAACAACATACTTATGAAGAAATAAATTACCAGATGGAAACAAATAATAGACCCAAGAGACTCTACCCGGACCTACATAATTTTAGGGAGGAGCAAGAACAAGAAAAAATAGAAAAGAAGGATATAGTCTGCAATATGCTGAAAAGAGGGAATTGCAGATTTGGCGAAAGATGCTACTACAAGCATCCAAACATATGCCATAATTATGAAATATATGGTAAATGTGCGCATTTAGACGGATATGGAGACGAATGCAGAGATCTCCATCCAAAAATATGCAAAAACCTAAAAGAAGGAAAAGGATGCATTTACAACAAAAAATGTCGATATATGCATCCTGCAACCATGAATGAAAGTAAGAAAACTCAGCAAACTGAAAAGAAAAATGAAAGCAAAAAGAAACAAAAAAGCAGGCCGTGTATATACCGCGCTTTGAACCAAGAGCCCCAAGATATGAGGCCTTACAACCCAAACCTGCACATTTAGAGCCCAACTACAAAGAATGCATCTATAATGCCAGGGGTTGGTGCAGATATGGGGACAGTTGCAGGTATACACACAAAAATAAATATGAAGGCGAAAGAGCAAATATAATAGAAAAGTTGGATTTTTTAATGGCAGAATTCCGGGAAATGAAGAAAAGAACATCATATCAGAACAGGAAGGAAGCATGGGAGAATCCATATTATTACTAATATTAAATAATGGGGATGAAACACAAACCATGATAGTAATGAATGCACAGGGTTTAGTCACAAGTAACTCTTAAAGGATAATAGAGTTCTTAGAAGAACTAACCTAAATTGAAAAAATAGATATATTAAATATAAGTGAAACATGGTATTCCCAAGAGACTGGCAGTGATGACCAGATAAAGGGTTTCCAAACTTATAGATCAGACAGAAAAAATAGGAATCAAGGGGGAACCGCAATATATGGAAGAGACATAAATCAAGGAAAAGTATGTGAAAAATACAGCAACACAGAATGTGAATTGATTGCGGTAGAATTTGAATTTGAAAAACTAATGAATATTGTAGTTTACAGACCCCCAAACACTAAGGAGTTTGACATAATAATAGAAAAAATAGATGATATATGTAGAAACCATGAAGACTGGAATATACTCCTATCCGGAGATTTTAACTTTCCTTTCGTGGATTGGAAAGACCGGATAGAAGAAAGTGGTTGTATGTATACATATAAAAAAGAGAGTAATAGTAGCGCAGAAGATAAGAGGCAATTTGAAAAGCTTCAAGATATGCTATTAGAACATAATATGCAACAAATAAACCACATTCCAACAAGAAAGGAAAATGTCCTAGATCTAGTATTTGTGAATGAGGTGAATTATGTTAAAGAAATAATAGTGTATAACACGGGAATTTCAGACCACAATGTCATAGAATTGATAGTCCATTCCAAAGCAAGTGATCACAGAATTAATAAAAGCACAAAACTTTGGGAAGGATATGGAAAATATAATTTTTACAGTAAGAATATGAAATGGTCAGAAATAAATGAAGAACTGAATAAAGAATGGAAAAATGTATTTGTAAGTGATAATATACAGGTAAATACGGACATACTGTACAATATACTGGAGAAAATTGTTGAAAAATATGTACCGAAAAAAACAATAAACAAAAGACGTGCATACCAAGAGACAGAAGGATCTTATTTCAGAAAATTAGAAAGTGGAAGAAAAATCTTGCAAAAGAAAAAAATGTGTGGAAAATGAGGGAAATAAAATGTAAGATAGAAAATGCAGAACAAAAGATTATACAGTCGAAAGAAAATGAAAAAAGGGACTTGGAAGAAAGGACACTTCAAAATATAAAAAGAAACCCCAAAGTACTTTACTCCTCTGCAAAAAAGATGAATAAAGGGAGATTAGAAATAGGCCCTCTAAGAATCGAAGGACGGCTAACGAATGAAAAAAAAGGAAATATGCAATATATTAGCAGAAAAATATAAAAGTGAGTTCACACCAAGAATTACGAATGAGAATAATGAAACAGAAATGAGAGAAGAAAATGTTGAATATCTAACGGATATAGATATTAATGAAGCAGATATTGTCACGGCTATAAACGAAATTAAAAATGGATCGGCAGCGGGACCAGATGGAGTTCCAGCGATTTTGTTAAAAAAAACTGCAAACACTATCGCGAAGCCGCTTGCAATACTGCTAAGACAAAGTGTAGATATGAGCGAGATATATGTTAAACATAAATTAGCTTATATAACCCCTATCTTCAAAAGTGGATCAAGACTAGAGGCAAGCAATTATAGACCTGTTAGTGTAACATCACATATTATGAAAGTGTATGAGAGGGTAATAAAAAAGAAAATAATGAACCATTTGGTTAAAAATAATTTGTTTAATATGGGTCAACACGGTTTCGTGCCTGAAAAAAGTACACAGACCCAACTGATAGCACACTATGAAAACATATACAAAAATATGATAAATGAAAAAGACACAGCTGTGATCTATCTAGATTTTGCAAAAGCCTTTGACAAGGTAGACCATAACATATTGGAGAAAAAAATGAGAAAGCATAATATTGTGGAAAAGATAGGAAAATGGGTAAAAGAATTCCTGCAAAACCGAAAACAGATAGTAGTTGCAAATGACGAGAAATCAGATGAAGCCCAGGTAATATCTGGTGTGCCACAAGGTACGGTATTAGCTGCACTGCTGTTTGTTATCATGATCTCAGACATAGACTGTGATGTTGAAAACTCCGTAGTGAGAAGTTTCGCCGATGACACAAGAATGAGTAGAGAAATTACTTGTGATGAAGATAGGAACTCACTACAAAGATATCTAAACTAAATATATGAATAGGCGGAGATAAATAGGATGGTATTTAACTCCGATAAATTCGAATCAATAAATTATGGAAACAGAGAAGGAATGGTATATGCATACAAGGGACCTAATAATGAGACAATCACAAACAAGGAAGCAATTAAAGACCTTGGTGTAATGTCAAATAGGAATATGTTATGCAACGACCAAATAGCAACACTGTTGGCTAAATGTAAAGCAAAAATGGGAATGTTATTCAGACACTTTTAAAACAAGGAAAGCTGAACACATGATTATGCTTTACAAAACTTATATACGTAGTACACTCGAGTACTGCAATGTGATATGGTACCCACACTACCAAAAGGATATTGCGCAAATAGAGAGTGTACAAATGTCCTATACTGCTAGAATAGAAGAAGTTAAGGACCTTGACTACTGGGAAAGACTACAATTTTTAAAACTATACAGTCTAGAAAGGAGAAGAAAACGCTACATGATAATACAAGCATGGAAGCAAATAGAAGGAATTACTGAAAACATCATGGAGTTAAAAATATCAGAAAGAGCAAGCCGAGGTAGATTAATAGTGCCAAAAAATATACCAGGTAAACTAAGAAAGGCACACAGGACATTAATCCACTACGCACCAGCATCGATAATGCAGCGACTATTTAATGTGCTGCCAGCTCATCTAAGAAACATATCAGGAGTGAGCGTAGATGTGTTTAAGAATAAGCTCGATTAATACTTAAGATGCATCCCAGACCATCCAAGACTGGAAGATGCAAAATACACCGGAAGATGCATTAGCAACTCTCTGGTGGATATACGAGGTGCCTCACACTGAGGGACATGGGGGAACCCAAACAAAAAATAAGGCAATAAGGTAAGTGTCTCTCTCTCTCTCTCTCTCTCTCTCTCTCTCCTCTCTCTCTCCTCTCTCTCTCTCTCTCTCTCTCTCTCTCTCTCTCTGTGGATATGTTCTACATCACTTCCTTTGGCAATAAAGATTGCCTTCGATGACATATGTTTATTTGTAAAAAGGTGAGAGACTAACATGCCTGAGGGTATCTCTTGTTTAAAGCTGGGAATAAGAAAGTTGGTGACATGTTTAGAAATGAAAACTTTGTTAAATTAAGACTCTGACTAAAATAAAATGTTACTTTAAAAACTAACAATTTGAGAAGATTCAGTTTAACCCTCCCCCCCCAAAAAAAAACAGGGAATGCTACGAACCAAGTGATAAAATTTCTTCAAGTTTTACATTCCCAAAAACTCAAGACTTTAGGTGTTAAAATTTATAAATTGAAAATAATTTTGCATGTGAGTAAAAAAAAAAAAATAAATTCATGCGTAACACGACAACAGAAACGAAATATCCCAATGTTTTTCTTTTTTTTTCTTTTTTTTTTTTATGTTCCTTTCCCAAAGTCATACAAAAGGAGGTTATTTTTATGGTCGCCTTAACGTCAGCTGTCTTCTTAACATTGTTCCCAGGGTTGAAGGAGAGCTCTGAGAGATTGCCAAAGCAGACTTATATTCCCTCCAATGAAGGCTGTTGACATCTGCAAGGAAAACCGAATGGGCCATTTTGGTGTCCAAAATATTTCCTGACAAAAATGAATGGGAATGAAATTTTTTCTTCCCGTTTTCGTTGTTGTGTTTCAGCTTCGAGAACAGACAAGGAGGATTTGAACCAAGTACGAAACAGGAAAAATGCTTCGACTTTCTCTTGAGTTCTAGTAAAATTCGTTTGAATATATTTAGATTGTTCAAGAAAGTCAGAATTATGTTTCCCAAACTTACTTCTTTTTAATTCACGGACCTAATATTATTTTTTATTATCATATGTTCATTATCACATCCTTTTAAAGATAATTATTCAAACATTTATTCATATATTTCGTTTAATTGAAGTCCACAATTGTAGAAATATGATATATTTCCCCCTTTTAATTGCAGTCCATTTTCTACATAAATATTTAAAAAAATGGCTAGGTTTTATAGTTCAATCGAAGGTGGAGGGTTTTTGATATCTCGTACTTTACATAATCATTTAAATAGAACATGTCCATCAATAAACACACGGATAACATATAAAAAAACCGATATTAACGGAACTTAACCATACTTTGTTGAAAAAAAGGAAAT
>NC_090738.1:60803921-60821421 GCF_036898095.1 Palaemon carinicauda
TCCCACAATATTATGCTTTCTCATATTTTTCTCCAATATGTTATGGTCTACCTTGTCAAAGGCTTTTGCAAAATCTAGATAGATCACATCTGTGTCTTTTTCATTTATCATATTTTTGTATATGTTTTCATAGTGTGCTATCAGTTGGGTCTGTGTACTTTTTCCAGGCACAAAACCGTGTTGACCAATATTAAACAAATTATTTTTGACCAAATGGTTCATTATTTTTTTTTTTATTACCCTTTCATACACTTTCATAATATGTGATGTTAGACTAACAGGACTATAATTGCTTGCCTCTAGTCTTGATCCACTTTTGAAGATAGGGGTTATATAAGCTAATTTATGTTTAACATATATCTCTCTTATATCTACACTTTGTCTTAGCAGTATTTCAAGCGGCTTCGTGATAGTGTTTGCAGTTTTTTTTTTAACAAAATCGCTGGAAGTCCATCTGGTCCGGGTGCCGATCCATTTTTAATTTCGTTTATAGCCGTGACAATATCTGCTTCATTAATATCTATATCTGTTAGATATTCAACATTTTCTTCCCTCATTTCTGTTTCATTATTCTCATTAGCAATTCTTGTTGTGTACTCACTCTTATATTTTTCTGCTAATATGTTGCATATTTCCTTTTTTTTCATTCGTTAGCCGTCCTTCAATTCTTAGAGGGCCTATTTCTAATCTCCCTTTATTCATCTGTTTTGCATAGGAATAAAGTACTTTGGGGTTTCTTTTTATATTTTGAAGTGTCCTTTCTTCTAAGTCCCTTTTTTTCATTTTCTTTCGACTGTATAATCTTTTGTTCTGCATTTGCTCTCTTACATTTTATTTCCCTCATTTTCCATACATATTTTTTTCAAGATTTTTCTTCCACTTTCTAATTTTCTGAAATAAGATCCTTCTGTCTCTTGGTATGCACGTCTTTTGTTTATTGTTTTTTTTTGGGGGGTATATATTTTTCAACAATTTTCTCCAGTATTTTGTACAGTATGTCCGTATTTACGTGTATATTATCACTTACAAATAAATTTTTCCATTCTTTATTCAGTTCTTCATTTATTTCTGGCCATTTTATATTCTTACTGTAAAAATTATATTTTCCATATCCTTCCCAAAGTTTTGTGCTTTTATTAATTCCGCAATCACTTGCTTTGGAATGGACTATCAATTCTATGACATTGTGGTCTGAAATTCCCGTGTTATACACTATTATTTCTTTAACACAATTCACCTCATTCACAAATACTAGATCTAGGACATTTTCCTTTCTTGTTGGAATGTGGTTTATTTGTTGCATATTATGTTCTAATAGCATATCTTGAAGCTTTTCAAATTGCCTCTAATCTTCTGCGCTACTATTACTCTCTTTTTTATATGTATACATACAACCACTTTCTTCTATCCGTTCTTTCCAATCCACGAAAGGAAAGTTAAAATCTCCGGATAGGAGTATATTCCAGTCTTTATGGTTTCTACATATACCATCTATTTTTTCTATTATTATGTCAAACTCTTTAGTGTTTGAGGGTCTGTAAACTACAATATTCACTAGTTTTTCAAATTCAAATTCTACCGCAATCAATTAACATTCTGTGTTGCTGTATTTTTCACAGACTTTTCTTTGATTTATGTCTCTTCCATATATTGCGGTTCCCCCTTGATTCCTATTTTTTCTGTCTGATCTATAAGTTTGGAAACCCTTTATCTGGTCATCACTGCCAGTCTCTTGGGAATACCATGTTTCACTTATATTTAATATATCTATTTTTTTAATTTAGGTTAGTTCTTCTAAGAACTCTATTTTCCTTTTAGAGTTACTCTAACTAAACCCTGTGCATTCATCACTATTATGGTTTGTGTTTCATCCCCATTATTTAATATTGGTAATAATATGGATTCTCCTATGCTTCCTTCCTGTTGTGATATGAAGTTCTTTTCTTCATTTCCCGGAATTCTGCCATTAAAAAATCCAACTTTTATATTATATTTGCTCTTTCGCCTTCATATTTATTTTTGTGTGTATACCTGCAGTTATCCCCATATCTGCACCAACCCCTGCCATTATAGATGCATTTTTTTGTAGTTGGGCTCTAAATGTGCAGATTTGGGTTGAAAGGCCTCATATCTTGGGGCTCTTGGTTCATAGCGCGGTATATACACGGCCTGCTTTTTTGTTTTTTTTTTTGTTTCTTTTTTGCTTTCATTTTTCTTTTCGGTTTGCTGAGTTTTTTTACTTTCATTCATGGTTGCAGGATGCATATATCGAAATTTTTTGTTGAAACTGCATACTTTTCCTTCTTTTAGGTTTTTGCATATTTTTGGATGGAGATCTCTGCATTTGTCTCCATATCCGTCTAAATACGCACATTTACCATATATTTCATAATTATGGCATATGTTTGGATGCTTGTAGTAGCATCTTTCGCCAAATCTGCAATTCCCTCTTTTCAGCATATTGCAGACTATATCCTTCTTTTCTTTTTTTTTTCTTGTTCTTGCTCTTCCCTAAAATTATGTAGGTCCGGGTAGAGTCTCTTGGGTCTATTATTTGTTTCCATCTGGCAATTTATTTCTTCATAGGTATGTTGTTGGATGGCATCATAAGTTATATCAATGATTTCCTCTGCATCCTTACACATATCCTGTTCATTGTTCTCTTCTTCTTCTTTTTCTTCTTCTTCTTCTTCTGTTTCTTCTTCCTCTTCTTTATCTTCAACTATTTGCAGATTTAGTCTTGACTTAATTATATTTTCTATCCAGACTAAGCATGCTGAGCAGAATACCTTTGTGTCTTTATTTTTTATTTTTTGCTGTATTTCAGCACATGTGGGGTGTGTTGGAACATGACAGGCATCACATTTTCTAATCAATTGTTGAGGATTATTAATGGAATACCATATCTTACATTTATTACACCATTTTGGCATTCTTTTTTCCCAATGCATCAATCCGCATATTCACCATATTGGACTTCTTATTGTTCTTTGATGGAATGTATTGGTTGATGTAGACTTTCTTTATAAGTCTCTTTATCACTTGGATCTTCTTGGAATTTCTTCTATCATTCTGCTGATGTTTTCCGTAGATTTCCTCCAGTTTATTGGATCGTATTGTTTCAATATGTCTGCGAATATTTTTCCGTCACACTGGTTGGCGTTACTAGTGACCTCTGTTATCAGACGGTCGAGCTCCTGTTTCGCCAACTCATGAAATTTACTTTTGCTGAGTCAGCGATGTCTTTCCAAGCCTTGCCCGTGTTGTACATAGCCATCTTGATTAGATTTTTAGTAATTCACAAGATAACTATTCTATGCTGACGTTTATCCCATTTCTCTGACCTCAAACTAATCACTGACTATTCACGAAAACTTGTAGCTATATTGCACTTGATAGCCTTTTGTTATCCGCGTTAAATCAGGATATTTATAGGGTCGCATAAGTGTGATCACTCACCGGCACACAGATACAAAACTGAGAGAGAGAGAGAGAGAGAGAGAGAGAGAGAGAGAGAGAGAGAGAGAGAGAGAGAGAGAGAGAGAGAGAGAGGTATGGTGTGTGGTTTATTCGGGGTGTGCTTATATGCGTATCATATGCAAACTATGCATAAAAATAGTTTACATATTATTTGTGTATACATATGTATGGTGCTTAATGAGTGATAAACAATCCTGTTTCCTTTATCTATTTATCTTTATCCTTTAATAGATAACATAAAATAAAACAGCCTTAACGTTCCTTGCTTATTTTACCAAAAGTATCGTAACTCAACATATTCTCAACTACGTACAACAACCCAGTCTTCTTCCCAAAGGAAAGTCTGACTTGGGTCACCTTTCTCCTGGTTAGCTGCTTTTCTTTGACAGTAATAAGTTTATGGAGGCCAAAGTCACTCAGGGTCGTAATTCCTGAAAGTTCCCGTTTAGAGGTGCTGGAATGGTCTCAATTTCCCCCCCCCCCCTCCCACCTTCCCTCACCCGCTCCCCCCTTGCCTCGGGGAAAAAATGTAAAAAGAAGTATGATCAGATTGAATTTATTGTGGAGTGTCGTTCTATATATCTTCCAGGTACTCTCTCTCTCTCTCTCTCTCTCTCTCTCTCTCTCTCTCTCTCTCTCTCTCTCTCTCTCTCTCTCTCTCTCTCTCTCTCTGTAAACAAGTTATATTCAACATAGTTCTTTGAGAAATGTTATCCTAATATATTCGCTTAGATAAAGTCTGTAACATTCTGAATCTACTTTGAAACTATGGAACTATTCATGAAATATAGGTTGAAAAGGGGAGATGAGTATTCAGTTCAGGGCCTCACCAAAGGTCAAAGTCTAAAGAATACCTGAGTTCTTCTCATCTTTTGATCTTAGACTACCTCTTCTTCCAAACAAAGGAAAAACTTCAATGGCTAATTCATTTCCTTTCACCATGCTTACTTTCTAATTTTTTTCTTTCTCCTGTTTTAAATTTATAAATAGCCTTAAAGAGAAAGTACGCTTCTAGATAGGGGAGTCCGTCACCATACTCCATCCATACATCAGAGAACTGCGGTGTAGATGGGTCTGCCCCAAAGTTTAACTCTCTCACTATATATCACATTCAGCATATTTTTCAGCTTTCTGTACCAATTCTCTTGAACCTTCCAAACTCTGTCTAACATCTCTTTCTTATATACAAACAACAACAACAACAACAACAAAAATAAATATACCCATTTATAGTCGACTGTAGGAGAAAGAACTCAGACATATCCGGTAGTAATGTCTGGGGTTTGGTAATATTCATAACCACGCCAGCCAATGCGAATTGGTGATGGTGAGATATTTTCATCCGATCACTTCCAATAAACCAACCTAGTATGGGTGGCTGGGACTAGTACAGCTTTGCTGGTTATGGGAATACACAAACTCTTAAAAAAGAAAATTATTCAGTCCACTGTATAACAAAGTCAATTGTACGGTTTTGACCATTTTCATAATCACGCTAGCCTCGGCGAATGGGTGATGGGGGGGGGGGGAGGGTGAGACTTTCGTCTGATCACTCATAGCACACTAACCTAGTATGGGTGGCCCTACCCTGCATAACTTCGCTAATTATGGCGATAAACTAAACCTATCACCACGTTAAGGTCTTCCCACTCAGAAAGGGAATTCTTATATAAGAGAATTCTAAATCCTAAGGACTTCATTATCTCTATAGCACTGATAGAGGTTTGAATCTCACATAGTACTCAAGTGGAAAGTCCAATTTTGCTCATTTCCTCTATCGTACATAATGAGAGAGAGAGAGAGAGAGAGAGAGAGAGAGAGAGAGGAGAGAGAGAGAGGAGAGAGAGAGAGAGAGAGAGAGAGAGAGAGAGAGAGCGTATTAAATGAAGCTTCGATTGCATTAAGCATCTGTTTGTTAAGCACATTGATTAACTCACTCACCCCTGAAGTCGCTCTTAGCTCATTGCTAACCTCTCAAGGTTATCTCGATATCACGACCCAGTGAGGATGAATATACAATTACAAACACTTATCTCTCTCTCTCATCTCTCTCTCTCTCTCTCTCTCTCTCTCCTCTCTCTCTCTCTCTCTCTCTCTCTCTCTCTCTCTCTCTCTCTCTCTCTCGCTCTCTCTCTCTCTCTCTCTCCTCTCTCATCTCTCTCTCTCTCTCTCTCTCTCTCTCTCTCCTCTCACACACACACACACAAACTCATCAGCTTCTTCTTCTTCTTCTTCTTCTTCTCTTCATTCAGATGAAAAATCAAGAGTTTTTTCTACATAAGTATGCTCTCAAACTATTTTTCTTTTTTCATGATACAAAATTAAATGACCCCGGGAATTGATAAATCAGTTCCATTCTGTCTCTCTTCAGCTGAGAGATGTAAAATGGAAAGGAAAAAAACCAAAGGAATTTCTCATATATGATTTTTTTTGTTTTTATTATAGTTTGAAATGTACAAACATCCATAAAGTAAGAACAAAAAATTCACTTTATAAAAATAATTTGGTAATTCATTGGTATTGAATTATCTCATCAATTACGTCAAGTATTTTGGTATTTAAACTGATTCATTTATGAGGAGAAGTTTTTGATTCAATGAACTAGTTTGCAGATAACACAAATATACATCAAAGAGGTATATATACATTCCTAAAATTAAAAAAAGAATAAAAAAACCTTCTAAAACTAATATAATCCTTTACTTTGATATGAAAATTCTTAATTTGAAACAAAATATAATTGTAATAGATAAATACTTCTAATTTGGTTTTGAATGTGAGCAATACTCAGGAAAAATTGCTGAAATAAAATAAAGAACATCAATACCTGAAATTTATTTTTGAAATAAAAGTTAATTAAAATATATTAAACAATCAAATATTACAGAAATGTTTTCTCTATCAGTAAAACATATGGATGTTGGCGAGAAACAAAACCCCTTAAAGCAGACTGAACAAAAATCCTGTTTCAACCAAAAAGATTTTTTTTTCTTTTTTATTCCATTAAACGAAATGAACCTATGGGAGAGTTAGACTGCAATCAGCATTGCTATTATATTGCAAACGCATCATGAAACATTATTCAGATATAAACGCGAATAAAAAGGATTTTTCTTTGTAATGAAAATGTATTCGAAGTCAGAATTCGTTATTTTTTACCTTTATTCGTTATATAATGCTAGTAAACCAGAACTTGTACATTTTCATCTCCAATTATTAGATATAACTCCATAGTTACATATGTATTTCTTTTTAAATTTAGATATATATTCAAAGAACGGGGGATAATATATCTCTTCATTAACTTAGTTTTCATGATTCTTGCATCTTCATGCATTAATAAATTCATACTGAACTCAGAGCAAAGACTTCTGCTGGACATTTATCGATATCCAGGTGCTGCCATCTATCATCAGAATTGAAAATGAAACATTCGATCGTCCTTAGAAACAAGATTTTTCATTGTTCAACGTCAGGCACTGGATATCAAATGGTAATTTTGAGAAATTTTCCGCATTTTTCAGATGCAACCATATCTTCTTGATTCACCCCAATTCTAAAGTAAGTTTTGTTTCTTAATTTTGAAATATATCAGCGGCCTCATTGTACCTAAATCCCACGCAAGGCCAGATTAGCTCTGTGTAAGTTAATTAATTTTTAATTACGTGGAGTGAAAATGTCGAATAAGGTGTGATTTTACAGTTTGAACAAACAACAGACTTAGGATATGACATTTGATTTTTCACACCTTATATAATGTGTTTTGAACGAATTTTTACCATTATTACCTGGGAATTTTTTTTTTTTTTTTGAGATACAAGATCCCTTAAACAACAACATTATTAGCGTTCAACAATTGGCGGGGCAATAAACTAAATGAGTAAAATAAGGGAACCTGTCTAATACAATTACAGCAACCTAACCAGACCTAGGGGCACATCCTCATTCTTTTTCTTGCGGGGGTGAGGGCCTTTGTGCTCTTGCGACACCCTCCTCTCTCACCTAACTCGCCTTATGATGACGGTAAACTTCCAGACAGAGGATAAAGGGTGCATATTTTGGTTTGTCACTTCACTTACTGCAGATAGATGTTAAGGGTTGCGGCTCCACTTATACAATCAGTAGTTCACAAACAAAAGGGATTCAAGATGGAAGAGGAGAACCAAGTAAGAAGGCTACTTTATTAATCTCTCACAACGTAATTACACCGTCGTTTTTGCTTACTTTTTGTTTTCTTCTTGAAAAAAACTATGGCAAAGGCACACTTAGGACTTAATACTTTTGGGAAGAGCTCAGCAGGCACCAAGAAACCCAATTGTTTGATTAGGATTCCATTATAATCTCAAAAAATAATCCGATAGCCACAACATACGAATACGAGCAAATACTTCTCATTCATTTTACAAATATAAGGTCATGTTTTAACTCACGTAAATAAAAAAAAAACAACGTTTAAAAATAATTTTTTTAAGATAATGAAATATATAAATTCAGTTATGCTTACCGTTCTAGAAATGACATTTGTATGAACTATTATTAGATCTTATCTTTCAAGCGTTTTACTAAAGGGACGAAACATACATAAATGAATCTAATTGAATCGAAAATTGATTCTAAAGATACTTTTACTTAACATAAAAAATGCGATGAAACATTTCTATTGTTAGGAATATATCCCTTAGATACATGCTTTGTTTACCATTCTTAAAATACTTTTTTATTCTGCAGGTTTTGTGCATTTTCAATGAAGTAACTAATACTAACTTCAAAAGAGAGAGAGAGAGAGAGAGAGAGAGAGAGAGAGGAGAGAGAGAGGAGAGAGATGAGAGAGAGAGAGAACTTGACTGACAATAGATTGAATGTGGTATACCTTTAATCCGTTGTGTTCAGGGAATGTCATTCGCAAAAAAAAAAAAGAAAAAAAAAATTGAGATTCAAGGGTCATTAGGGAAAAGACTGAAGTTTTTCAAACTTTTTCAACGGATTACATATTCTTTTTTGTACCCTATTTCCCAAGAATCACCTACGCTAAAACATTTTCAGCGCTCGCAAATATATGCTTGGTGCATATTTTCACATGCAAGCTAGCGATTCCTTTCTCCTTAATCAGGAGAATACTTTTTCATGAATTCATGAGCTATTGTAAGTATGAAATGATGAAATAAAGACTCTCATATCTTTGACTTAAAAATTAATCTTTATTGGTTTAGAATTTGTTTTATATTTCAAATAATCTTTTTCATTTGAAAAGATTAAGAAATGCAGAAGCTTAAAAACCCATAAAATAAACGCAAATGAGAGGGAAAATATGGATATGACCTCAATTTGTACACAACTAGGATATTTCTGTCTTTTATAAAATCGCATTAAAAGATTATTGTTACGAAGTTTACAGAATTTGTGGAAAAATAAGCTTAGAACTTCACAGAAGTATTGTTTGGAAACTGGTTTTAATTTTCAACCTTTTAGGAATATTAAAGTTTTTGAGAATTTCTAATCTCACCATATAGCTGATTGTAAAATTTCATTCAATGATATAAAAGGAAAATCAGAAAGAAAAGATGCATTTATCTATTGCTACCTTTTCTGAACTTCTTAATTTTTGTCGATGAAAGCTTTGTGATTTTTACTACGTTTGAAGCAAAAAGAATTATAATATGATAAGGAAGTTTGATATCAGAGAATATAACTCACTATGTTCCGAATAAATTACTATTGAACGCATCCTAGTTCTAGAATTGTTCGCTTATTCATAATATAGAGATGAGTTTGGACACCCCAAATTCGAACACATCTTAGTGTTTAGATTAAAGAGCAACAATTATGTTTTCCCCAATTCTTCCTCTCACCCTTCTATCTTCTCCTCCTATTCTAAGCCTTCTATATTCTTATACTTTATAAAGACCAAAGAAAATTTACATTTGTTTCTGGGATAAACATGACTGGAAACGTAATTGAAAATATAATCGAATTATTTTATTCGTAAAATACTGATAAATATTAGAAAATATCTACAACTTCTAGGGACAATTTCGTAAAAGTTCTAGAATTAATCTTTGCAACGAAGATATAACTCATTCTAGAATCATCGAAGCAACGGTTCTGAAAAGGTCATTCCTTTTTTTTATTTGGTTTAGATTCCTATTTTTATCAAGAGAGAGAGAGAGAGAGAGAGAGAGAGAGAGAGAGAGAGAGAGAGAGAATCTGGTTATTGTGTATTTTTACTTTAATTTGGTAAGGAAAATAATTTTTTGTTTCTAGGAAAAAGGTAAATTCAAATTGTATAGGAGGGGACGAAAGTTTGTTTACCCAAAATTTTCCCATTCCTTACCTATATGTCTGTGTGTCTGTCTTTGTCTTAAATTTTTTCTCTTGTCTTGACGTAGTCTGCTAATCAGCTTTTTTCCATATGTTAACACTTTCTGACGACATTGGCATTTCAGGTTTACCTGTATGTGCTTCATTGAAAATTAAAGTAACTGAAAAATGGTGAAAAAATCAGTTTTTTTTTTGGTCCTATATAAGTACCATAATGTTTTCTACATGTCTGAGGATAATTAGATCATCAAAGCAGGTATAAATAATTATCGTTATTTTTCTATGTGGAATTTTCTATTATAATAATATTATGATGATACACTTTCTTCCCAATTCTTCATATCTTAAAATTTCTTACCATTAATTTAACCAGGTGAAATGTATGGACAGTATTGTGAAGATGAAAGACCAAGCACATATGAGCCTTTAGGGAAGGGTCAACCATTAGGTCTGTCCCAAAATTTCTACATCCTGAAATTTTTACTTCCATTATCTTACCTTCTTATTTTCTCCCCTTACCATATCCAATACAACAAAAGAGATCACAGAAAAATATGTTTTCATAGGAAAAGCATGGCTTTTAAAACAAACTGAAATTAAATCTAAATATGGTCTGAATTATAGAATGAACTCACGTCTATATATCAAATTCTCTGTAATTTAAATTGATTGACTATTGTCTTTAATTGTATCATTTTATATTGATGATATTGTTAAACATGAAACATATGAGAGAGAGAGAGAGAGAGAGAGAGAGAGAGAGAGAGAGAGAGAGAGAGGGTAGTTTGTTTTTCAAAATGAATTTCTAGAATTGTCTATATTTCAGTATTTCATGAATATTTCCCCTTATGTACGAATTTTATAATACTTATACCGTTGAATTCTATTTCATGGAAATATTTTGAAAAAGAGTCTTCTTTTTGGAAAAAATAATATATAAATGCCTCCTTAGACCATAAAAACGGACTTTTTAGTAACATATTATCAAATACATTCATGGTTTCTTAATATTCGTAAGCCAAAATATCGATAGGATCTAAAGTCATGTGCTGATATGTCTAGATTCTTTGTCTAACAAGATCCTTATATTAATGTGTGGAGAGGTCACACAGTGGTATAATTTTTCTTCATTCATGAAATATTAATTACCTCTTCTAAACGTAATAGGTTTAGGATACATTTATGTTCTATTGTTATCTTCAATATATGTCATACATTCACAAATACTTTATGGAGAGTTTAAAGAAAACTATTATAGAAACTCACTAGCTGTTAGTTTACTGTTCTTAAATGCCTGTATAATTTCTACACGTACATCCAGATACAGAGTATAAATATATGCCATCGTTTCAAGTTTCATCATTAACATTCATTGACATTTGAATATATATATATATATATATATATATATATACATATATATATATATATATATATAGATATATATATATATATATATATATGTATGTAAAAGATTTTGAAGCGAAGCGAAAAATCTATTTTTGGATGAGGTAGCCATGTCGTCCTGATGGAAGTTCCTTCATTAGTAGCTTCCTAGGTTATATTTGACTACAGTGATATATCCAGAGAATTTACCAAAGGTATCCAGAATTCTAACTCCTGGAGTGAATATCCCTTGAAATTGGATATCGCGTAATCAGAGGACGTATTCTTGATACGTTTCATAGCTATCTACACCCCTAATAGCGTTTCCGCTTCGAGGGGGAAAAGTGGTAAGAATATAGGAGAGTCGTTAAAGAGACAACGCTCTCGACACTCCTACTGTACTGTAAATAGTGCGCCGAATCCCCACCGCGAGGCGCCACCAAGCCATTCTTTGTAGCTTTGTAGGTGTTCCAGATACAGTACCACAGGGAGGGATTCATTATCCTTTTGTCAAAAAGAGGATGGGTCCATCAGGACGACATGGCTATCTCACCCAAAAATAGATTTTTTCACTTCGCTTCAAAATCCGTTTTTTGGGCTCAGGCCATGTCGTCCTGATGGAAGTTTACCAGAGCATTAATGTATCTGTGGATTTTCAATAGTGCCGTTATCTCGAGATAAATATTTCCTATTTGGTCTTCTAGACCTAGAGACACTTGATATTACCGTTATACATCAATTAACTGATCATAAACTATGTCAGCTCTTCCTGCCCCCTACAGGAAAGAGGCTATGTAGACTCTAGGAAAAAAACCCGAGGATTGTGAGTTCAAGGAACAATCTAGCGAACAGTTTGTATATTAGCGTCATCATATACATAAATGATAGTTTGTACTTAGAGAGTATATCTCTGTATAGGTTACTGATAACTCCTAAGTTTGGCTGAAAAGAGACAGACAGGTTTATATACATGTAGGAAACCTTAGTTCAGTAAAATAAACAGTTTAGTACAATCAGTTCTTACCTGTTTGTTTGGAACAGTCCTTAACCTTAGTTCCCCAATATTTTTTTAAATATTAAAAGAATCAAGGATGCTCTGACTTTATTCTTAATCTAGAATGTTTGAGGCAAAAGAGACGCAAAGATTCCTCCCTATTGTTTATTACAAAAATAGAAATCATGGTTGTATTCAATTACATCCTATGCAGAACTATTCTGCATAAAAGCATAAATAGTAATAACAGAATTAAAATAAGTTTCACCTGAAAAGGAAAACATTAGCCACTCTAAGGGAAATATAAAATTTCACTATGTATTCTATTGTTACTAGGAACACTGTGCATATAAGTATGACTGGCACCTGTGTTAGTCTATTATGCTTAATGTCACCTGTGTAGAGAAAACAGTCTATAGTGTTATCACTAAACACAATACTCAACATGATATGTCTTACGAGTCTATCATGTACACCCTTCACTAAAAGTCCCAATTAGTGCACTGTTCTTCGCAGTAATCAAGCGGCGGGTTTTATAACACTGCCTGCCGCCACCACATTAAATTTTATTTCCTGTAATTGCTTCGCATAGTGTTTGAAGAAAACTCTGGATGACTTCCATCCAGTATAAGCACGAAGGCTTTCAAACAACATCGTCTGAAAGAAATTCAGAGACGAGGCAACTTTTCTCGGATCAGGACCAGCGGGCATACTGTCTGGATCCGCTCTGCGTATAAAATAGGTGATTTTCGCTCTTATCTGTTTCAAGGATTATGTTGAACCAGACGTCTCTCCCCTGAAAAGCTGACCTCCCTTAAAGTCTGAAGTTCTACGAAGATAAACCTTTAGGCATTCCACTGGACAGAGAGATGCTTCTTCCTTCAAAGGGCAGATTCTCCAGGGACCCCCATCTCTTAGTGGGCAGCTCGTTCTTGGCGAGAAACGTTGGGTCCGGAAAGAGGTTCAGTTCTCCGGTGTCTGTGAACTGAATGTGGCCCTCACCCCCTCGAGAGGGCAACTATTTCGCTAACTCTGGCTCCTGAGGCTAGTGCAAATAAGAATATAACCTTTTGAGTCAAGTCTTTCAGCGAGCAATCCTCATTGTTCAGAGTTGATGCTAAGTGAAGAACCTTATCCAATGACCATGAAATGGGCTTTGGAGGAGCTGTGGGCCAAAGTTTTGCGCAGGCTTTTGGAATCTTGTTGAAGATTTCATTAGAAAAGTCTACCTGGAAGGCATTTAGTATTGGTCTGGCTAGGGCAGATTTACATGTAGTAATCGTGTTGGCTGCTAAACCTTGTTCATAAAGATGGATGAAGAAGGACAAGCAGAAATCTATAGAAATCTCCTTAGGTTTCTTCGCCTTGGCAAAGGCCACCCATTTCTTCCAGGAAGACTCATATCGTCTTCTTGTTGACTTTGACTTGTATTCTTCTAAGAAGGTAATACTGTCCCTAGAAATCCCGAACCGTTTCTTGACCGCTAGGGCGAGAAAATCATGAGATGAAGGTTCTAGGTTTTCTCTGATGAAGCTGAGACAGTCAATTTCTGCACTTGCTGAGTCAGAACTGGGTCCGGCAACAGGATCAGCTTCAGGCGTAGTTCCGTTATCAAAGGGAACCAAACAATGTTGGGCCACTTGTTTGTCGAGGACTTTCAGCCGAAGGTTGGTTGGAGGGAACAGGTAGATTTTGGACCAACTGTTCCACTCTATGGACATTGCGTCTGTCGCTTCCGCTAGAGGATCCTCGTACGGGGCTACATACCGGGGTAGCTTTTTCTTGTCGCTCGTTGTGAAGAGGTCTATCTGCAGTCCTGGGACTTTGCGTAATATGAAGGAGAATGATTTTACGTCTAGGGACCATTCTGACTCTATCGGGTTGACCCTGGATACAGCGTCCGCTGTCAACATTGCGGAATCCTTGAAGGTGGACTGCTGACAAGTGCCATCTCTTCTTCTTCGCTAGACGAAGGATGGCCAGTATCACTTGATTTATGTGAGGCAATCTCGAGCCTTGTCGATTTAGGAATCTCATTACAACTTCGCTGTCTAGAACCAGACAGATGTGGATTGAGCAGCGAGCGAAGTTCCAGTTTCTTCAGAGAGAGAAAAACCGCCATGGCTTCCAGAAAATTGATGTGGAATGTCTTGAAGAGGGGAGACCAGGTTCCCTGGACTCTCCGATGACGAGAGTGACCTCCCCACCCCTCTTTTGAGGCGTCCATGTGAACGGTGACTGCCGGTGGAGGTGGTTTCAGAGGTGCCTTGCTCTTTAGGTTCTTGGCGTCCGACCATGGTTTGAGTAGTGATCGCAGACGATTTGGAATCGGTCTTTGTAGATCTCTTCGAGCGTTTGATGCGTAGTTCCTCCAAACTCCTGATGCATCTTTTAATTGAGCTTTCACTATTGGATCTGTCACTGAGGCAAACTGTAGGGACCCCAATACTCTCTCCTGTTGCCTTCTTGATATCCTGTCGGATTGAAGAAGTCTCTTAACAGATCCTGCTATCTCTTTCCTCTTCTCTAAAGGAATGGATAGACAGTATGACTGTAAATCCCAGTGGACGCCGAGCCACTGGAATCTTTGAGCTGGAGATAGACGAGACTTTTCCAAGTTGATCTTGAATCCTAAGTGTTCAAGGAACTGGATCACTTGCTTGAGGCTTGCCTGCACTCTTCCTCGGATACTGCCCACACCAGCCAATCGTCCAGGTAGGCTACTACCTGGATCCCCTTTAGGCGTAGTTGATGAATGACTGCATTCGCAAGCTTGGTGAATACCCTTGGGGCTATGTTTAGACCGAAGGGCATGGCTCTGAAAACGTACTTTCTTTTCTGTAGTTTGAGCCCTAGGTAGGGGGAAACTTGACGGTTGATTGGAACATGCCAGTACGCATCCGTCATGTCTATGGAGGCTGTGTATGCCCGTTTGAGCATAAGGGTCCTTATGTGTTGAAGCGTCAGCATTCTGAATTTGTGGTTCACTATGAACTTGTTGAGTGGTGATAAATCCAGAATGACTCTGAGCTTTTCGGAATCCTTCTTCGGAACACAAAATAGCCTTCCTTTGAATCTGATGGACTTTGCCTTCCGTATAACTCTTTTGTTCAGGAGTTCCTGAACATATTCTTCCAAATTGGGGGTTGAGTGCTGGAAGAATTGAGGAAAGTTGGTTGGAGGACTTGCCTCCTTGGCCACGTCCACCTTTGTTACCCCTACCTCTGAAGGGGCGTTTAGAGGAACCTTGAAAGGAACCTCGAGACTTTGGCCTGAAAGTCGTCGATTGGCTTTCAAAGACTGGGGTGAACACCGGTGATTGAGTCGCCAGTGTTTGGGGCACCAGTTGGAAGGTGGTGGTTGGATGTGCCACCGTCTGGGGCAACCGTGGCCACTGGAAGCTGTTGCTGTTTTCTAGGCCGAGAGGGCACTCTTGGTCGATTTGATTTATTCTTCGGCTGGGGACCCTCTTCAGCAGAAGATTTTCTATTTGACGACAAGCCCCACTTGGAGAGGAGATTCCTGTTCTCTGTAGCGGCTTTGTTCACGACCTCTTTGACCACTTCGCTTGGAAAGAGGTCTTTTCCCCCAGATATTGGAGGCTATGAGCTTCCTTGGTTCGTGTCTCACCGCAGCCGAGGCAAATACGAAATTTCTACAAGTCCCTTCGGGCTTTGATAATGTTATACAAGTCCTTGGTGACTGTCGCCAAATAAGATTTGGCGAAGACCATGTACATATCTGGGGTGTCCGGGATGCTTGCCATAGTCTCTAAGCCAGTCTGCTGAGACATGGAAGCAGCAAGACATTCTTTAGTCTCTTGTTCCCTGAGCAGGAGAGACTCTGACAGCTTCGGCAGGTTTTTGCCGAACTGTCCGTCCAGCAATATCTGCCTCCAGCTTCCCAACTGTGAAGGTGTTATGACATCCTTCCAGTCTTCATCATCTGATGGAAAAGCAAGGGAAAAGGGTCTACACTCCTCCAGTGTAGGGCAAGGTTTCCCTGCTTCAACTGCCTTTAAGGCTGCCTTAAACCCTTTGTCCACAAAGGGGAAGGCACATTTGGGGTCAGCATAAAGGACGGGTGCTTTTTGCTGAGAGCCAGCACCTTGGAACTGGAATAGACCCTCTCTTTCAAGGTGGTTTTATATAAGGCCTGAGCCTTAGAGAGTTCGAGGACAATCGTCTCCTTCGGCTCTGTTTCCTCCTTGGTTGCAGGTTCCGTCTTTAGACGGACATAGCAGTCCGGGTAGGCCCCTTTGCTGGGCCAAAACTCAATTTCCTCTACTGGACAGTGCCCAGTTTCTCCGAGAGGAAGATCTTCCCCCCCCCCCCTGACATTGGCATAAGCTCTGCATATCTCCAAGGGTTAATGTCAGAGAAAGCAGGGAGATCCTTGACGTTTAGCTTCTTCTGGGCTAAACGTGTTGCAACCAGCTGATGCATTTCCGTCCGAAGAGAAGCTTCTTTCTCGGACGATTTCTTCTGAATGTCCTGCACCATAGACAGCAGCGAGTGCAACGTACTCATGATGGAATCTAGCTGGGGTGCAGTAGATGAAGTCGAAGGCACCGGCTCAGTCACCGTGGCTGAAAATACCGAAATCGTTTCGGTCTTATCGACTTCAGCCTCAGGAGGTACGTCATCCTCCTGCTCTAGTTCTTCCAGTAGGAGATTGTTTTCAGTCTCCTCTGAGACAACCGACATGTTGTCATCTAAATGGATGCCCTTTAAGGCGTCCGAGACAACAGATTCCATCGGAATCTGTACTAAAGGAATCTCAGGTTGAGCCTGGGGAATGATTGCATCCGCAGATGCCCTAGGGAAAAGACAGTCCCTTATTCTCTCATTAGGAAGGTATGGGCCAGAGGTGTTCTTCTGAAAACCCCTGACCCATTTGAACAGCGTGTCTCTTGCTGCATCCCTTGATTCAGTAGACTTTTGATCATCAAAAGCCTCTTTTACCAGTTTGTCACAAACGGTATATACCTGTGGGTCCCAGTATTTGTGAGCCCCCCTGGGTGACTGCGCAGCGAGCATGGGGCCTGCACACGTCATGGCCATAGAAGTTCTTGCTACGGACCCTGCAAAAACTGTTCCCACACTCGGGATGCTCCTCCTGTATAAAAGAAAGCATATAAGTATTCGGTGAAATTCTCAGATTTCAGCTTACATATTTTTTTTTCTTTAAATATTAGCTTGGATAGAGTAAGCTAGAAAATAGGAAAGACACCAACTTGTGTTTCTTGTCCAGCCCATTGCTATGACCTCCTCCAATATTGAACAATAAATTCTAAATGAATTTTGTATGAGAAGAAAATAT
>NC_090738.1:60826421-60827890 GCF_036898095.1 Palaemon carinicauda
TTTCATAACCTAAAGTTGCAGACATGAATATCATTTTTTTCAGCATAACTGATCTTAATATATTGATATTTTTAGTCATGGGGATATTTTGACCAAAGGTTAATGAAAACCATTACTACCTTCATTTCATAACACATTTTCCCAGCCATTTTCGGCCTAAAACAGAAAACTGAAATATGGCGAGGGAAAATGGACACCTATGATCACAGAAACATCACAAAAAGTCATTGAGTGGAAATGGCCACTAGATGGCCCAGTGATCAGGGGAGAAACTCCACCCAAAGGGATTAATTTTAATTGCCTGGATTCTGGGACCCCAATGTAGCCTTTGCATTCAGGACTGAAACCAATTCTTTCCTGTAAATATAACTGGTTTAGTCTTGCAAAAAGAATTACAAAGTGTATTCACAAAAAGTTTATTATAGAAAAAGAGGTTAGCGTTTTTTTGGATGGGTAAACGACGGTTATCATTTGCGTTGAGAAAAAAAAAATAATAAACGAATAACGAATGCTAAATAGTTCCTAAGTAGTAGAATTTAAGACAAAATTATAAATTCCAAAACAATAGTGTAAAAATTAAGAGACGTGAATTCCGAAAATACAGAAAGAACAGTTTTAAAGTTTTTAAACGAGAACATACCGTCTTTATCAAATTGTCAGATGGACTACTTAACAGTATATATGAAGTATCTAAAAAATTGTGAAACCGCATTTAAAATGCTCATCTTTAAGCTGTATTATGAATATCTTATCCCTATATCTGTTGAAATATAAGCTATGAAATAATTGTTATGATGAAAATTCAATATTACATTGCGTAAAAGTAGTTTTGAATCATGGCAGTTAAATATTAGCAATAATGTTTGGGGTTAGGAATAGTTATAATCAATGTTTTCCATATAAGATAATTAAAAACTGACTGATAATGTATTTTAGGCCGGAGGAAATTAGTACATAGAAATACTTACTTTAAGATGAACAGAGTTATTTTCCACAAATTACCCAAGTAATAAAAACTACTCCAATTTGTGAATTCAAGTCGTTCATGGTAAATCAAATATAAACATCATGAGATTTTTTTTTAAACATTTCGAACGAATTCCAAAGGTCATCAGTCAGAGAAAAGAGAGGATCTCTCCTTCTAAGTAAACAGAGATCTGGGAGCACGCAAACTATTAAACGGTAGACAGTAGGAAGCAAGAAATACTTTATTAGTGTCAATCATTAACAATAGAAATTGACTGACAAATAGTTCGACGGATATCATATATATATATATATATATATATATATATGTATATATATATATTACAACTAAGGAATAACATAAACTCTCAAGCTCTAAACTCTCTTGCGTTACTTTATATAAATCTGATACACGCAAGAATAACCTCTGAGCTCTGAGAATAACGCGCAGTTACCAGAAGTTAGTATATATGCATAATATATATATATACAAAATATCTAAG
>NC_090738.1:60828390-60843390 GCF_036898095.1 Palaemon carinicauda
CCATACATTTCACCTGGTTTATTTAATAGTAAGAAATTTTGAGCTTTGATTTTAAGATATGAAGAATTGGGAAGAAAGCACATCATCACAATATTATTATAACATTAAATTTCATATAGAAAAATAACGATAATTTTTTATACCTGCTTTAATGATCCAATTATTCTCAAATATGTAGAAAAACATTAAGGTACTTATATAGGACCAAAAAAACATTTTTTTTTACTATTTTTTAGTTACTTTAATTTTCAATGAAGCACATACAGGTAAACCTGAAATGCCAATGCCGTCAAAAAGTGTTGTCATACGAATGAAGCGGATTAGCACATTATGTCAAGACAAGAGAGAAAATTTAAGACATAGACAGACACTCAGACATATAGGTAAGGAATGGGAAAATTTTGGATAAACAAACTTTCGTCCCCTACAATAGAATTTGAATTTACCTTTTCCTAGAAAAAAATATTTTCCTTACCAAATTAAAGTAAAAAAACACAATATCTAGATTCTCTCTCTCTCTCTCTCTCTCTCTCTCTCTCTCTCTCTCTCTCTCTCGATGAAAATGGGAATCTAAACCAAATAAAAAAAGGAATGATCTTTTCAGAACCGTTGCTTCGATAATTCTAGAATGAGTTATATCTTTGTTGCAAAGATTAATTCTAGAACATTTACGAAATTGTCCCTAGAAGTTGTAGATATTTTTTAATATTTATCAGTATTTTACGAATAAAAGAATACGATAGTCCTTACTTTAATGCTACAACTAATCTGAAATGAAATTGTAATTTCAATTGTAATTGCAATTCTATTCTTTATTTCAGCACATAATTCGATCATATTTTCAATTACCTTTCCAGTCATGTTTATCCCATAAACAAATGTAAATTTTCTTTGGTCTGTTATAAAGTATAAGATATAGAAGGTTTAGAATATGAGAAGATAGAAGGGTGAGAGGAAGAAATTGGGAAGACATAATTGTTGCTCTTTATCTAAACACTAAGATGTGTTTGAATTTGGTCTCCAAACTCATCTCTATATTATGAATAAACGAACAATTCTGGAACTTGGACGCGTTCAATAGTAATTTATTCGGAACACTGAGTTATCTTCTCTGATATCCAACTTCCTTATCATAATATAATTCTTTTGCTTCAAACGTAGTAAAAATCACGAAGTTTTCATCGACTAAATTAAGAAGTTCAGAAAAGTTAGCAATAGATAAATGCATCTATCTCTGATTTTCCATTATATCATTGATTGAAATTTCAAAATCAGCTATATGGTGAGATTAAAAATTCTCAAAACTTTAATATTCCTAAAAGGTTAAAAATTAAACCAGTTTCCAAACATAATTCTGTGAAATTCTAAGCTTATTTTTCCACAAATTCTGTGAACTTCGTAACAATAATCTTTTAATCCGATTTCATAAAAGACAGAATCTCCTAGTTGTGTACAAATTGAGTTATATCCATATTTTCCCTCTCATTTACGTTGATTTTATGGATTTTAAGCTTTTGCATTCCTTAATATTTTCATATGAAAAATACTATTTAAAATATAAACAAATTCTAAAACAATAAGATTAATTTCCAAGTCAAAGATATAAGAATCTTTAGTTCATCATTTCATACTTATAATAGTTCAAGAATTCATGAAAAAATATTCTCCTGATTAAGGAGAAAGGAATCGCTAACTTGCATGTGTAAATATGCATTAAGCATATATTTGCGAGCGCTTAAATGTTTTTAGCTTAGGTGATTCTTGGGAAATAGGGTACAAAAAGAATATGTAATCCGTTGAAAAGGTTTGAAAAACTTCAGTCTTTTCCCTACTGACCTTGAATCTCTATTATTTTTTTTGCGATTGACATTCCCTGAACACAACGGATTGAAGGTATACCACATTCAATCTATTGTCAGTCAAGTTCTCTCTCTCTCTCTCTCTCTCTCTCTCTCTCCTCTCTCTCTCTCTCTCTCTCTCTTTTTCGAAGTAGTATTAGTTAACTTCATTGAAAATTCACACAACCTGCAGAATAAATATGTATTTTAAGAATGGTAAACAAAGCATGTATCTAAGGGGTATATTCCTAACAATAGAAATGTTTCATTGTATTTTTTATGTTAAGTAAAAGTATCTTCAGAATCTATTTTGATTCAATTAGATTCATTTCTGTATGTTTCGTCCCTTTAGTAATACGCTTGAAAGATAAGATCTAATAATAGTTCATACAAATGTCATTTCTAGAACTGTAAGCATAACTGAATTTATATTTCATTATCTTCACAAATTTCTTTTAAACCATTTTTTTCTATTTACGTGAGTTAAAACATGACGTTATATTTGTAAAATGAATGAGAAGTATTTGCTCTTATTCATATGTTATGGCTATCGGATTTTTTTTTTGAGATTATAATGGAATCCTAATCAAACAATTGGGTTTCTTGATGCCTGTTGAGCTCTTCCCAAAAGTATTAGTCCTAAGTGTGCCTTTGCCATATTTTTTTCAAGAAGAAACAAAAACGTAAGCAAAAACGATGGTGTAATTACGTTGTGAGAGATTATAAAGTAGCCTTCCTACTTGGTTCTCCTCTTCCATCCTGGATTCCCTTTTGTTTGTGAACTACTGATTGTATAAGTGGAGCCGCAACCCTCACCATCAATTTGCAGTAAGTGAAGTGACAAACCAAAATATGCACCTTTTTTCCTCTGCCTGGAAGTTTTCCGTCATCATGAGGCAAGCTAAGTAGGAGAGGAGGGTGTCGCAAGAGCACAAAGGCCCCTCAACCCTGTAAGAAAGGAATGAGGATGTGCCCCTAGGTCTGTTTAGGTTGCTGTAATTATATTAGACAGGTTCTCTTATTTTACTCATTTAGATTATTGCCCCGCCAATTGTTGAACGCTAATAATGTTGTTGTTTAAGGGATCTTGTATCTCAAAAAAAAAAAATTCCCAAGTAATAATGGTAAAATTCGTTCAAAACGCATTGTATAAGGTATTAAAAATCAAATGTCATATCCTAAGTCTGTTGTTTGTTCTAACTGTAAAATTACACCTTATTCGACATTTTCACTCAACGTAATTGCGCAGGATTTAGGTATAATGAGGCCCATGATATATTTCAAAGTTATGAAACAAAACTTACTTTAGAATCGGGTGAATCAAGAAGATATGGTTGCATCTGAAAAATGCGGAGAATTTCTCAAACATTACCCTTTGATATCGTTTGCTTGACGTTGAACAATGAAAATCTTGTTTCTAAGGACGATCGAATGTTTCATTTTCAATTCTGATAATAGATGGCAGCACCTGGATATCGATAAATGTCCAGCAGAAGTCTTTGCTCGAGTTCAGTAAGAATTATTAATGCCTGAAGATGCAAGAATCATGAAAACTAAGTTAATGAAGAGATATATTTTACCCCGTTCTTCGAATATATATCTAAATTCCCCAAAAATACATAAGTAACTATGGAGTTATATCTAATAATTGGATATGAAAATGTACAAGTTTTTGTTTACTAGGATTATATAACTCAGAATTCTGACTTCGAATACATTTTCATTACAAAGAAAAATCCTTTTTATTCCCGTTTATATTAGAATGTTTCATGATCCATTGCAATATAATAGCAATGCTGATTGCAGTCTAACTCTCCTAAAGGTTAATTTCGTTTAATGGCATAAAAAAAGAAAAAAAAATCTTTTTGGTTGAAATGGGTTTTTTGTTCAGTCTGCTTTAAGGGGTTTTGTTTCTCGCAAACATCGATATGTTTTACTGATAGAGAAAACATTTCTGTTAATATTTGATTGTTTAATATATTTTGTTTAACTTTTATTACAAAAATAAATTTCAGGTATTGATGTTTTTTTTTCTTTTTAAAATTTCAGCATTTTTTTCCTGAGTATTGCTCACATTTAAAACTAAATTAGAAGTATTTATCTATTACAATCATATTTAGTTTCAAATTCAGATTTTTATATCCAAATAAAGGATTATTTTAGTTTAAGAAGTCTTTTTTATTCTTTTTTTCTATTTTAGGAATGTATATATACCTCTTTGATGTATATTTGTGTTATCTGCAAACTATTTCATTGAATCAAAAACTTCTCTTCATAAATGAATTAGTTGAAATACCAAAATATTTGACGTAATTGATGAGATAATTCAATACCAATGAATTGCCAAATTATTTTTATACAGTGAATTTTTGTTCTCACTTTATGGATGTTTGTACATTTTAAACTATAATAAAAAAAATCATATAAGAGAAATTCAATTTTACATCTCTCAGCTGAAGAGAGACGGAAAGGAAACTGATTTATCAATTCTGGGGTCATTTCATTTTATGTCACGTAAAAGAAAAATAGTTTTGAGAGCACACTTACATAGAAAAAACTCTTGATTTTTCACCTGAATGAATAAGAAGAAGAAGAAGAAGAAGCTGATGAGTTTGTGAGAGAGAGAGAGAGAGAGAGGAGAGAGAGAGAGAGAGAGAGAGAGAAGTGTTTGTAATTGTATATTCATCCTCACTGGGTCGTGATATCTTGATAACCTTAAGAGGTTAGCAATGAGCTAAGAGCGACTTCAGGGTAAGTGAGTAAATTAATGTGCTTAACAAACAGATGCTTAATGCAATCGAAGCTTCATTTAATAAGCCCATTATTTTTTTTTTCTCTCTCTCTCTCTCTCTCTCTCTCTCTCTCTCTCTCTCTCTCTCTCTCTCATTATGTACGATAGAGTAAATGAGCAAAATTGGACCTTCCACTTGAGTACTATGTGGGATTCAAACCTCTATCAGTGCTATAGAGATAATGAAGTCATTAGGATTTAGATTCTCTTATATAAGAATTCCCTTTCTGAGTGGGAAGACCTTAACGTGATGAAAGGTTTAGTTTATCGCCATAATTAGCGAAGTTATGCATGGTAGGGCCACCCATACTAGGTTAGTGTGCTATGAGTGATCAGACAAAAGTCTCACCCCCCCCCCCCCCATCACCCATTCGCCGAGGCAAGCGTGATTATGAAAATGGCCAAACCGTACAATTGACTTTGTTGACCAGTGGACTAAATAATTCTACAGTTCGTGTATCCCCATGATCAGCAAAGCTGTACTAGTCTGAGCCACCCATACTAGGTTGGTTTATTGGAAGTAATCGGACAAAAATCTCCCACCATCACCAATTCGTATTGGCTGCCGTGGTTATGAAAATCACCAAACCCCAGACATTACTACGGATATGTGTGAGTTCTTTCTCCTGCAGTCGACTATAAATGGGTATATTTGTTGTTGCTGTTGTTGTTGTTGTATAAAAAAAGAGATGTTAGACAGAGTTTGGAAGGTTCAAGAGAATTGGTACAGAAAGCTGAAAAATATGCTCAAAGTGATATATAGTGAGAGAGTTAAACTTTAGGCCAGACCCATCTACACCGCAGTTCTCTGATGTATGGACGGAGTATGGTGACGGACTCACCTATCTAGAAGCGTACTTTCTCTTTAAGGCTATTTATAAATTTGAAACAGGAGAGAGAAAAAAATTAGAAAGTAAGCATGGTGAAAGGAAATGAATTACCCATTGAAGTTTTTCCTTTGTTTGGATGAAGAGGTAATTTAAGATCAAAAGATGAGAAGAAATCAGGTATTATTTAGACTCTGACCTTTGGTGAGGTACTGAACTGAATACTCATCCCCCTTTCAACTTACATTTCATGAGGAGTTCCATAGTTCCAAAGTAGATTCAGAATGTTACAGCTTTATCTAAGCGAATATATAAGGATAACATTTCTCAAAGAACTATGTTGAATATAACTTGTTTACAGAGAGAGAGAGAGAGAGAGAGAGAGAGAGAGAGAGAGAGAGAGAGAGAGAGAGTACCTGAAAGAGATATAGAACGCCACTCCACAATAAACTCAATTCGATCATATTTCTTTTTACATTTTTCCCGAGGCAAAGGGGGAGCGGGTGAGGGGGGGGGGCAATTGAGATCATTCAAGCACCTATAAACGGGAACTTTCAGAAATTACGACCGTGAGTGACTTTGGCCTCCATAAACTTATTACTGTCAAAGAAAAGCAGCTAACCAGAAGAAAGGTGACCCAAGTCAGACTTTCCATTGGGAAGAAGACTGGGTTGTTGTTCGTAGTTGAGAATATGTGAGTTACGATACTTTTGGTGAAATAAGCAACGAACGTTAAGACTGTTTTATTTTATGTTATTTATTAAAGGATAAAGATAATAGATAAGGGAAACAGGATTGTTTATCACTCATTAAGCACCATACATATGTATACACAAATAATATGTAAACTTTTTTTATGCATAACTTGCATATGATACGCATATAAGCACATCCGAATAAACCACACACCATCTCTCTCTCTCTCTCTCTCTCTCTCTCTCTCTCTCTCTCTCTCTCTCTATATATATATATATATATATACATATATATTTATATGTATATATACATTTGATATACAACTTCGACCCATCTAGCAAATCTCAATCATTATAAAATCTCATTACCTTCTAAATACATACGAGCAATGAATATCGAAAAACGGAATATACACTAAAAATACATAAATAGGATATTTTTTTTATAAATACTTTTGTCTGAGTTTCATATTGAGTTTCCAGAAGAATTTCGAGTCAGTGCTCTAGAATGACATCATCTTGTCCAATGACGAGTGATCTCTTCAGATAATTATAAATTAATGATAATTATCGGTCAGCTGATGACACTCCGAGGAAGAGGAAAGGAGGCATTACCTCTATATCAATTATTTTGGGATGAAATAGCTATAGAAGGAAATATGAAAGCAGAAGTAAATGTAAGAATTGGAGTTGCGAAAAAGTGTCTCAAAAAGAGAACAATATCAGAATAGACAATATTGACAGTCTATGATACAATATTACGGCCCATTCGGGTCTAAGGATGTGAAACATGGTCTTTGACAAAAAAAAAAAAAAGACTGGGATTTTTGGGTAATAAAGTGTTAAGAACCATCGTGGGACCACTATACGACTAAGAAAAACGAGAACGGAAAGGAGACATAACTGGATGTTGAAAGAGTAAATTTTGGAAACATAATTCTGATTTTCTTGAACAATCTAAATATATTCAAACGAATTTGACAGGAACTCAAGAGCAAATCAAAACATTTTTTCCCGTTTCGTACTTGGTTTAAATACTCCTTGTCTGTTCTCGAAGCTGATATGCAACAACGAAATCGGGAAGAAAAAATCTCATTGCCATCCATTTTTGTCAGGAAACATTTTGGACACCAAAATGTCCCATTCGGATTTCCTTGCGGACGTCAACAGCCTTCATTGGAGGGAATATAAGTGTCTGCTTTTGGCAATCTCTCAGAGCTTTCCTTCAACCCTGGAAACAATGTTAAGAAGACAGCTGACGTTAGGCGACCGTAAAAATAACCTCCTTTTGTATGACTTTGGGAAACGAACATAAAAAAAAAAAAAAATGGGATTTTTCGTTTCTATTGTCGTGTTACGCATGATTTTTTTTTTACTCACATGCAAAAATTATTTTCAATTTATAAATTTTAAACACCTAAGGTCTATATTTTTCTGATTGAGTGAAATAACTCGAGTTTTGGGAATGTAAAACTTTAAGAAATTTTATCACTTGGTTCATAGCATTCCGTTTTTTTTTTTTTTTGGGGGGGGGGGCCGGTTTAAACTGAATCTTCTCGAATTGTTAGTTTTTAAAGTAACATTTTATTTTAGCCAGAGTCTTAATTGAACAAAGTTTTCTTTTCTAAACATGTCAAAACTTTCACATTCCCAGCTTTAAACAGGAGATGCCCTCAGGCATGTTAGTCTCTCACCTTTTTACAAATAAACATATGTCATCGAAGACAATCTTTGAGTGACGTCCGTTGACATCTGCTAACTAAGTTGGAAAACTTATTGTTAAAGGAAGTGATGTAGAACACATCCACAGAGAGAGAGAGAGAGAGAGAGAGAGAGAGAGAGAGAGAGAGAGAGTTTATTAAAAATATTAAACCGTTCTTTAAACCTGAATGATAGCAAGAGATTATCACAGTTTAAACCATTTTTTAAACCTAAAAGGGAGAGAGAGAGAGAGAGAGAGAGAGAGAGAGAGAGAGAGAGAGAGAGAAAGTGGACTGAGAAAATTTGAAAGAAAAATACTCCATTGATTTGATGATTTCTTTCCAGAGAAAAGGACACAGTCCAATAAGCAGAGATGAAAAATAATTGAATAGATCATCCAATATACCTAGTTTCCATGAGTAGAATACTGTCCCCAGCATTGCGAAGGCCAAAACAGGGGTACCTGAATGTGTATTTACCGAAGTGGTTAGTGATGGCAGTCCTGTGTATGTCTTCTATGTTGATGGGCACTTGATAATACCTCTACAGGAGTTCCAGAGGGATGAAAACCTTCACCATATGCCTGTAGGAGGTCAGTCAGAGATGTTGAGGAGGGGGGTAGTGATCAGATGCCTGTAATCCCTACAGGAACGCAGGGAGCCATCTTTCTTCAGGACGATGTATATTGGGGACAACCAGGTGCTTGAAGACTTTTGGTAAAGGCCCATTTCTTCTATTTTAGCAAATCTTTGTTTAGCAGCTGCCAAAAATTTCTGGGGCTAGACACCTGAATCTGGCAAACACCAGGTGGTTATCGCCTTGACATGATGATAAATACCATGCTTGGAAAGAACCGTGACCTTTTGGTGAAGTTCTGAAAGGAAAACTTCATGGTAAGAGATGAGGGAGGGTAAGTAGGCCTCAGTGGATGTGGTAATGTGGAGTGCAAGGTCAGAGAGGTCAGGTTGAAGACATGTCAGCGAGTATGAATCTGAGTTGACAAAACATTCATATGCCAAACACACACACACAATCACAAACACAAACACTCACCACACACAACCATACATACACAGACACACACACACACACACACACACACATATATATATATATATATATATAAATATATATATATATATATATATATAATATATATATATATATATATATATACCATCAACGAAAAACTCCAAGAGATAATACTGAAAATAAGCTTGTGCAACGGAATTTGCATGCATATGAATAATTCCGGAATTTCGAGCTACTTTGAATATTCAAAGGTCATTATAAATCTTGATGCTCGTCAGTCATTTGCAATTTCAATACTGTTTCTGTTGGATGATTAACATATGAAAGGCCTCAGTCAGTAAGTCGTTGTTTTCCTTTTGTCTCAATCTTTTTTTCTCCTTTTAATCAAATAAACTTTGATCGCAGAGGTGTTCCGGGGACTTATTTTCTGTGACTTTTCATTGCGTAATAAAAGTTAAAGTCTTTGATCAAGAATATATTTAATTTTTTTTCGGTATTTAACGTGTTGTCGTTTTCCATTCAACATTTCATCAGTAGGAAATTGCTAAGCTTTGTAACACGTGAAAATTTTATATTTAATCTTTTTCTTTATTTAAAACCACTTGGATTTAAAATTATTTTCCGACTTTTGCAAAATTACTTTATATTCAGATTTTTGGGACACTTTAAGTCTTGGGGGTTTCTATTGGTTGAAATAACTTGAATTTTGTGTTTGTAACATAATTAAAGAAACAAATGAAGCTTGATTATTATTCTTTAAAGCTGATCAAATTTACAATTCCGTAGAAAATAGAATATAGGGGCACCAGTACCTTGCAAAAATACTTGGTTTGTCGTAGTCCCAGTTCTTTTGTAAGCTATGACAGCTTTCAAATTGCTAGTTTTTTACAGTAACTGGTTATTTTACTCATAATCTTAATTGAACAAATATTTTTTTTCTAAACCTGTTACTAACTCTCACAGTACCAGCTAACGGGGCCACCCGGCTAATGCCGTTTTTTTTTTTTTTTAAGGATAGGACTTTGACATTTATACCAACCTAATAAAGTGACTTAGGACATCTCCAAACTACATAGAATTTTTGCTTCTGACCTTCTGGTATGCGACGCCAGTGTGATTTATCCTAAAAATGAGTATTTTTCAAATTCTATCTCCTCCTTTCATAATCAATATTAAGACCTGGGATTACTACCCTATGTAGACCTGGTGTAAATCTCCAAGCAAATTAAGAGTGTTTTTTCTAAAAGTAGTTTTTTGCTTGATATGAATTATTTCATTGTGGTAAAAAATAAACCCTGAAACCATGGAAAAAAAATTAAGAAAAAAAAAATATGGAAAAAATGAAACATTTTTATATTTTTATAATGTCTTTCTAGGTTATGTATCAAATGTCCAAGATAAATCTGCAGAGATAATCTATCAACACTGTCATAGAACGAGTGAAAATAGCCAAATTTTTCTGTGAATCAACAAATCACATATTGATAAACAAAATCATCATTCTCGTTGTAACTTGAAAAAATAACCTTTTCCCAATGTAACTTCACATAAAAACATCTGTGATTTCCTCTTATCAGACATGCAATAGTTAATAAGGGGCAATGATATAAGTACTCATAATTACTCCTTAACTCAAAGGTTATTCTGATTACATGATTCACTCATTACTCAAAAATTACGTTAATCAGGTTAGAGCATACTTCTGTTTAAGAGTTTACTATATGAAATATTCGTTTGCTATGTATTTTGGAATTTCCCTCATTACTGCAATTGTCATTTATTTTTTCTTATGCGTTGTAACACCACGAATCATAGTTTATGCTTAATCAATCTTTTTTGGCAACCATCTCGGGATTTGGAGAGTTATGGTGATGCAATCGTTTGTTGTTGTATATATACACACACACACAATATATATATATATATATATATATATATATGTATATATATATTTATGGGCCAGACCCATCAAACATACAAAAATCTCTTAAACACAAATGAAGTCACTAACGACCAAGTCCATAATAGGAGGAATGGCCGCAACAGAGTGTACAGAGATGGAATCAAGGAGGATATAAAAAGCTGAAAACAAAACTTTAATATTTATTACAAACCTTTTAGAAGAAAATGACCACTGAGCCTCTTACAAAATACATTAAATAAACCAAATCCAAACACACATTGAAAACATAGAATAACCAACACTCTTACACCAAATTAAGACAGACTATACAATTACACTTTAAAGAGAGGACCCCGAAAGCAATAGAATGTCGAAAAGTCAGAATAACCTAACTTATTTTACACACTAAATGATTAAAAAAAAAATTGCTTCACTTAAGTGAGCTTTAAACAATGGAAGTGGAAAGCACAGCCTTCAAATCACAGGTCGAGGGGATTAATATTCAGTGCGCCAGACAATCCATGGACGCCGCCGTCAGACAGGTAATCATTCACTTTTACGTTGCGAGACAATCAACGGACACTGAGGTCCAAAACGACACCACACCTTACCAGTTGGCAGAGAGGTGCTCTTGGCAAAATCACTGAACCAAGGGCGAGGTTGAATAATCCATAAAGCTTCCAAAAGAAGACAACAGCATAAAGTGTAGAGAGGCAAATCTTGATTATCAGACTCAGTCAGTCGAGCACTCCCCTTCTTAAAGGTCCAGAAACAACTGTGTCCTCCTGGACGCTCAGCGCCCAAATCACCTCCAACACCACCCGTGAAAATAAAACAAGCTCATTGTAATTAAAACTATGAAACAAGTCAGAAAAATCGGGGAGGAGGGAAACAGGGTCATTACGTTCCAAAAGAAATAATTACTGCCAAAGTGACTTGATCAAAACAAAATTAATTTTACGTTAATCGTAACACATACTAACAATATATATATATATATATATATGTATATATATATATATATACATATACATATATATATATATATATATACATATATGCATATATATGCATATATATATATATATATACACACACATATATATATATATATATATATGTATATATATATATATATATACATATATGCATATATTTGCATATATATATATATATATATACATATATACACACACATTCACACAAACATATATATATATATATGTGTGTGTGTTTGTCGGTGTGTATAAATACATGTGTGCATGTGTGTGTGTGTGGCTGTAATTGTAACGGTCTTTCCAAGAAAAAGCCTTAATTATTTACCCCCGCCAATGTCGATCCAGACCTGCCTGCGACTCAACCACATCCTGACCCACAAATATTTCCTCATACAGACCTAATGGACGCACAAGCAATTATTTTTGTGGAATGAATTTCTAGCATATTCACCAGATGTTATTAATATGCAAATATTTCATATATGTATGTTGCAAAATGTCAGAGTGAAAAATATTTGTTCGCGTCAAATTGCAAACAAATTTTCGTACATTTCGATTCGATTTGTTGGCCTGATTCACTTGCAATAACTTTCAAAGGGAAAATAATTGAAGGACCCGAAGGGTTCATTCAGATAATTATTTGTGCTTTTCATATCTCTCGAATTCAGTCCTAATAGTATGAGTAAATCATTCTTGGAAAATTTACTTTTTTATGTATATATTCCTAATGATAAATCTAAGTACGTTTATTTATAAGCAACCTCCAATAAAGCTTGTCTACCGTTAACATATCATAATAATCAAAACATTATTATTATTATTATTATTATTATTATTATTATTATTATTATTATTATTATTATTATTATTATTATTATTATTATGATTATTATCACTATTATCATTATTATTATTATCATGATCAAATAATCTTATTTTTTTTACTACAAGCTACTACGTAACCCTAGTTTGAAAAGCAGGATGCTATAAGACCAAGGGCTACATCAGGGGAAAATATCCCAGTGCGGAAAGAAAACAAAGAAGTAAAAAAACTACAAGAGAAGTAAAAAACAATCAAATAAAATATTTTAAGAACCGTAACAACATTAAAATAGAGCTGGCTAATATAAACTTTAAAGATTTAAAAAACAAGAGGAAGAAAAATAAGTTTACCCTCAAGCGATCGAACTTTGATAAAAGAAAGTGAAATTCATGGTACAGAGGCTACGACACAGGACAACTGTTTAATTTTTTAGTGTCTTTTTCTCAGAAGAGCTGAATACCATAGCCTAAAGAGTCTCTTCTACTCATATCAAACGGATAGTAGCTACTGAACAATCACAATATAATAGTTAACCCCTTAAGTGAAAAAGAATTGTTTGGTAATCTCAGTGGTAACATGTTTGCCTCGCATTCGCGTGGCAAGAGATCGATCCCCGGCCAGGGCCGTGAGTTTAAGCTGTTTACTGGGGAGGCTACTGCTGTGGTAGGGCACCACAGTGGGGGGGTTGGGCTTGCCGGCTGACGATCTGGTGAGGCATCTATTCTGATGGAACTGGAACTGAAACCAGACACCTTTAACCTTTATGTGTAGGCAAAGACAAAATGAACCGTAAACAGAAATAAGGATCCAATGTAGTTTTGTTGGCCAGTCAAAGGACCCAACAACTCACCCTGGCCTACCTACTATCTACTAAAGCACAATAATTTCAAAAGTAAATAAGCTGCTTATTGAGCTGTGTGTGTGTATGTGTGTAGGAGAGAGAGAGAGAGAGAGAGAGAGAGAGAGAGAGAGTAGCACACATTTTCATCGTGAATTAGTAATTAACTGTGGGTTGCCTAGTCCGTAGAGTTTATCTTATTTTTACCTTTATTTTAAAAAACCTATATAACCTGTGCATTAATTTTGTCGCAATACATTTCCATTGTACGTTTACGTGTGGAAGCCAGATAGGCAGAAAGACAGATAAACATACATACATACCCACAGACAGCCATACACACAGACAAACATACGAACGGATAGAAAAAGACAGATATAATATGGCACAATTAAAAATAACTGAATGCTAATTAAAAGATTTGAAATGAAGACATATATTTCTACTATATATCAGCAAGAGAGAGAGAGAGAGAGGAGAGGGAGAGAGAGAGAGAGAGAGAGAGAGAGAGAGAGAGAGGAGAGAGAGAGAGAGAGAGTGGGGATGAGAGAGATAGAGAGAGAGGGAGAGAGAGAGAGAGCAAGATACTCTGCTATACTGATATTCAATTCTTAGATTCTATTTGCTCTTTCGTAGAGAAATTTACTTTAAGTATTTAGAAAATTCTTATCATCTTATCTAGCTTATTCTTTAACTCATTCTCCATGTTACTGTTTACTACATCCGCTTGAAGTATATTCCAAGTATTTGCTATTGTGTAGGTAAAGAAATTGTCCCATCTAGTGGTGTTGTATATTTTCCATTTTAGTTTGTGTCCGGTACCTCTGGACTGATTTGTGCTAAGAGTGAATAGATTTGTTATTCCTTTAAGGATTTTGAATGCATCTATCAACCGTCCCCTTAGTCGTCGATTTTGTAGATCAAATAACTTCAAACGTTCCATCCTTTGTCTATATCCAAATTGTCTTAGTGTTGGAACTAGTTTGATCGACCTAGTTTGTACTGCTCCTCAAAGACGCTAGATAATGAAACTTATCTTTTGTTGGGCAGAGAGGAGAGAGAGAGAGAGAGAGAGAGAGAGAGAGAGGATGAACCTATTTCCATTTATTAGGGACTCCTTTCGTTGTAATGGAGAGAGAGAGAGAGAGAGAGAGAGAGAGAGAGAGAGACATTGTCTCTTTGTGGATGCTTCGATGTAGAAATTTAATTGGAAAGGTTTTTTTATAAACTGTGAGGAATATATTGATATCATTGATAGTATTGTTATTAAAATTATTATCCTTAATTTGAAAGTGTCATTTAAAGGTATATTATTCATTCACTGGAGAAAAATAAACTAATCGATAAATATTGATTATCAAGATATGGACTCTTTTAACTTCCATAAATGATGGAAGATAAGACAATAATAGAGAAGTAAGGGCTATGGATTAGGGGTACATTGGTAAAGAAATTAATTATTACTATACAGAACTAGGAGCCAAGAATCTCTCTCTCTCTCTCTCTCTCTCTCTCTCTCTCTCATTCTCTCTCTCTCTCTCTTTCACACTACAA
>NC_090738.1:60852776-60862776 GCF_036898095.1 Palaemon carinicauda
AAACTCGATGACTAAGGGGACGGTTGATAGATGCATTCAAAATCCTTAAAGGAATAACAAATTTAGATTACAACAATCTATTCACGCTTAGGACAAAACAGTCCAGAGGTAACGGATACAAACTAGAATTGAAGAGATACAACACCACTCAATGTGACAATTTCTTTACATACACAATAGCAAATACTTGGAATAGACTTCAAGCGGATGTAGTAAACAGTAACATGGACAATGAGTTTATGAATAAGTTAGACAAGATCATAAGAATTCTCTAAATACTTAAAGTAAATTTCTCTACGAAAGAGCAAATAGACTCTAAGAATTGAATATCTGTATCAGAGTATCTCTCTCTCTCTCTCTCTCTCTCTCTCTCTCTCTCTCTCTCTCTCTCTCTCTCTCTCTCTCTGCCCAACAAAAGAGACTTTTAATTTTGTTTGTGCTAATTCGTTGCTTTATCTGGGAAATGTTTCTCAAAGGTTAAGAATCTCAGAATGTATTGTGACAGAAAATGAATTAATTTTGGAACCGAGCCTCAAAGGGAAAAGTCATTTCAAATGAATTATATGAATTATGATGGTTATAAAACGCTCCATATTCATATGTCGTGTTCAGAATTAAGTTTTTAGGTTTTTTCTTTATGTTTCCCGTTTCATAATTTAGTAATTAAATTAGTATTCTCTCTCTCTCTCTCTCTCTCTCTCTCTCTCTCTCTCTCTCTCTCTCTCTCTCTCTCTCTCTCTCTCTCTCTCTCTATTATTACCTTGCATCAGGTTTTATCTATTTCTTGATGCATAAATTGTATCAAATAAGAATATCCCTAATATCTTCCTTATAGGAATTTGCTTTATAAATGATCCTTTCGGCATTTGCAGGATCTTATATCCATGGAACTAAAGAACATTTATCAATGTTGGATGTAACAATGCTCCGTTGTATAAAAAACAATACTATATATTTGTATAAATACAGCGTAGGTTAATACTTATGGCACATTTGAAAATGCTCTTATTCTCTCTGAGTCTTTGAGTTGGAATGAAATAACTTGTTTTTGAAAACATATAAATGATACAAAACGAGACACTTGAGCGTCATCATAGAAGATTCTAATCTCACATAATATGCAAAATAAGAAGAATCATATTCTATCCAGTGGTAATTTATACAGGATTCAGTAATCTATAACATTTGCTATAATACTTTTAATTATTATTATTATTATTATTATTATTATTATTATTATTATTATTATTATTATTATTATTATTATTATATTATTATTATTACTAGCCAAGCTACAAGCCTAGTTGGAAAAGCAAGATGCTTTAAGCCCAAGGGCTCCAATAGGGAAAGATAGCCCAGTGAGGAAAGGAAATAAGGAAATAGATAGTTGATGAAAACAAATTAACAATAAATCATTCTAAAAACAGTAACAACGTCAAAACAGATATGTCATATATAAACTATAAAAAGACTTATGTCAGCCTATTCAACATAAAAACATTTGCTGCAACTTTGAAAATGTTCAATTATGTTTTATTAATGATATCTTGTGTAATATCACTTCCAATACATGTAGTGCTTATTGTAATACAGTATAAATTTCACATCATACATAACGGAATTTATCCTGAATAAATCCATAAAACCCGACAAACCTCTCTGACATCTATTTATTTCGTCTGAAGTTTAAAAAATTCAAATTTTACCGATTCCTCTCCACCAAGAACCCAATCGCTTCTTACAAGCAGCTACCACAAAATGTAATGCCTTAATAGGAAAATTATCTATATAAAATCTTTCCATCATAATGACTAAGTTTTCCTCACATAATATTCGTCTTGTAACTCACTAATTGCGCACTTATTATCTCTTAGATCTTAAAAATAAAGATTCTTTCTATTTTCTATACTTTATATTAAACATTTTGCTTTCTCAAATAAGTTAGGCAAAATAGTTTTAATCACCAATCCTTTATCATTTATTAAAAATATTGTTACAAAAACCTTATACTTCCTAATCTTCCTTTTCGCATGAAATTTGTTCAATATTTTCCTCTTCAGAGTTCGTCCTTTTTAAAAACGTTCTACTCTAATTACTTTCTTTTTATAAGAACTTTTTATATTAGATTTTCAATTTTTTATTTTTTCATCTTATCACTTCTTTAAACTTTACATCTTAAAATTGTTTATTGATAAAAGTCCTTTTATTTTAGTTGGTTTTCTTAAAATAATCTATTTTAGACATCTTTTGAAAACCTTTATCAGACTATTTCTATCGAATAAGATTTAAATATTACTCGTATATTTTCTTTTAACATGTCTTATTGATTGTTTTTTTTTTTTTTTTACTGGTACTCCTTTTCAATAAGCTTTCTAAATAAGACCCTTTCGTTATCTATTTCTTTCAATCTCAGGATCTTTCTTCTCAAATCTTTCTCAATATCTTTGTAATTCTCTTAGAACCTATCTCTTTAAACTGCTAACATTTCTAAGACCTTTTCTTTTCTAGTGCCCAGATTTTCAAAGACTTTTCTTTGAAACCCTTTCACAAGAGTTTTTCTTTTCAAGCCAAATTATCCACATGACTTTTCCCTTTCGAATTCCTTTTCCAGAAGAATTTTATTATTTAAAGCTTTCAGAAAATTTTATTCCTTATGCCTTTCTTTTATGGAACTTTTTTCATTCAAAGATTATTTCTTTGGAGCCTCCTTCTCTTAATCACACATTCTTCTGACCATCTTTCACTCAAAGACCATTTACCTTTAAACTTCTTGGCCAGAAAGACCAACTACTTTAAATCCATTTTTTTGTAAGATCGTTTTAAAACCACCTCTCTCAAAGATCAAAATTAAAAAATCTTACTCCAATGAAAAGTCCTTTATTTTCAACGCAACGTCTCTCAAAGACAACTTTGCCCATCTTAGAACAAAGACACTGTTGCCTATTACTCTTATATCAAGATAATCATTAGCAATTACGAAATTATGGAGATGTTATTCTCTCTCTCTCTCTCTCTCTCTCCTCTCCGTCTCTCTCTCTCTCTCTCTCTCTCTCTCTCTCTCCTCTCCTCTCTCTCTCTCTCTCTGTGTTTTGTTGCAATATCCCTAAAAAAAATTTAGTTGTTAATGAAAATTGGCAGATAATCTAATTTTTTTTTATCGAAAAATCTCGATGTGATTAGCTCCTATGCAAATCACCTCTGAATTAAAAGACTGTTGCCATTGGGAATATATGAGCAACATAGACACGAGTGTGGCAGATATGTCTAGTGGGCCGTCACAACTCTTAGGACTGACTTTTATTTTAATAGATCGAGAAGACACGTTCTTTTTCTTATCAAGTGATCTGGACTGCACGCAAGTCCCTACCCATAACTTATTTAGTTCGTCTATGAACACCTAGTCAGGCGGGATAGCGATAACTCAGGAGACTTTTGCATTTAACTAAGATTGAAGAACAATGGGGATTTATGCGCTTATATCTGGCAATTATCTCTCTCAAATCTCATTAAAGGATAGCTAATTTTCAATTTACTTTTGTTCCGTTCTTCTGTACATGAAGTATAGCAATAATAAATTTCTTTTCTTCCAATTTGTCTTTTAATTTACAAAATTCCACTTCAGACTTTGACAACAAAAACAGTTATCCAAAGGGAGACCACTGTTTGAAAATCTGGATCAATTAGGAGGGAATAGTTAGACAAAGCACGTTGTAGAAAGAATTGAGATGGGCTTCAGTAGAAAGAGGGTTATAGGTTGAACTCTGGCCCCACTCCAAGTCTACCATTTGTACACTTAGACTTCTTGGAGCCACCCATCACGATCTTCTTGTGGCTACCAAACAAAAACTTACTTTTCGGGTCACATAGGAGAACCATCGGGGGAGGGGGTGGGGGGAGCGGTCTTAATCTGCCAGGAGATTAGAGAGGTGAAGCTGGGAGGCCCACCTTGAAGGTACGTCATTGGCCAGGAGGATCCACGGGCGGCCGGTCCTGGAAAAGGGAATAAACACTAGGTAGATTTTGCCAAGAAGGGAGTGGACTTAAGATTTACCTACGCGATTAAGTAAATAAAGGGTGTGGAAATGATAAGCTGATTTACAAATGGAGAAAGTGTTACTGCAAGTTTCTCATCTCTATTCAAGGACGAGTTATAAATCTTTACTAATATGTGATGGGCAAAGGTCAGACCAATAGCTTTTACGAAGGATAATCTGGACAAATGGGTTTGCCTCTTGTCTGGATGAGTTTTGCATCTTGAAGAGGGTAGGACTTATATTTTAATGTCAGCGTGGAAGGAGGAATATGCTCAACGAAGGACATCTATTTAACGATGGACGTCTGGTTTTGGAGGAACACGTATCAAAAGTTTAGGACATATATCAGCTGAACGATCTATCGAGAATTCTCTATGGGCTGAACACCCGGGCAGGCTATGTAAAATTTAGCTAAGTTTGGGGACAAACTAAAATTCAATCTGAGTAACAAAGAAGTTTCAGGTTAATCTGATAATTACCAATGAGGCAAGGAAATTAAATCCTAAGCTAGACAGGGAGAGAAAGATTAACTGTTGTTGTTGTTGTAGATTTTAGGATCGGAGAAGTTGGTATAGGGACAAACATATACTATATGTATAAATTTTACTAATCAGGAGAAGTGTAAATCTATAATCGTTTATTAAGCTAGGGTTAGAGTCAAATACTTATATTGCATATGTTAAGAATATTCAGTTAATTTCAACCCTAATAATATAATAATAATAATAATAATAATAATAATAATAATAATAATAATAATAATAATAATAGTAATAATAATGCTGATGAAATAATAATAATAATGATAATAATAATAATGCTGATGAAATAATAATAAAAATTATATCAATAATCCAACATGGCCATTCTATCAGTTATTAACAAATATGATAGGTTACAGATAAGATAGAGTGACACCGGAGAGACTAAGAATTGTAGTTACTGGAGGGATAGGAGGAAGGTCAAGAAAAGGGGGAAAGGAGAGGGAAGGGACGAGGAGTGTAGGTATTTCGATGGCTTTACTTACTTACCTGACTCACTTGGCTTAAGCTTTATTAGTACAAGAATAAACGCCTTATTTAACGAAATTAGAAAATACATTATAGTATCAAGAATTAGGGAGAGGTCTATAGAACGCTCTATTAAAGTAACAATCTGATAAAAGAATTATCTTTGGAGATATTAAGGATAAATACACTATTTTTTGCAAGAAATGAATAGTAGCTGGAAACATAATATAATCTTTATAGTAAAGTATGTGAGAGTAACTTCCTGTTGCTTGTTAACCGAGATTCAATTAAAGGAATGGGTTTTTATAACAAACTGCTCTCTCTCTCTCTCTCTCTCCTCTCTCTCTCTCTCTCTCTCTCTCTCTCTCCTCTCTCTCTCTCTCTCTCTCTCTCTCACATGATGATTTAGAAATGAAAAATCACCATAGTCGGTTTTTCTTTCATTTCCATCTCTACAACTTTCCATTGTTGGTTGCCCCTTTTTAAATCTTTCTTTTCTCCTGAATTTTTCCCTTTTTCAGTAGAAGAGGAAAATGTTTTTTTGTTTTCTCCTTCGAATGACAATGCAATAAAAAATTTCTTGGTGAAAAAACCTATTTCAATTATTTTGACCGTTTTTTTTTTATCTGATTCAGATTTCATGCTTGTTAATAAAGGAGGTTTAAGTCACTATTTTTATCATTGTCTTTTAATAATCTTGAAAAAAGTGAGGATAATGAATCAAAGCAAATAGAAGGAAATGGAGAAAATCATTAGAGGAATTTTATATTATCTTCACTTTTCTCCTGACTTTATTAAAATAGAAAAATATGAAAGATTTAGAGTTTGATAAAACTTACGAGATGAATGAGATTTATTTTCATTCATTTATATTGAGTCTTTCATCTTTCCATTTATATTTATATGGCTTGAAATTCCTAATCATTTAATACTGTTATCTTTGATTATTAGTCATGATTGAGGGTCTCTCTCTCTCTCTCCTCCTCTCTCTCTCTCCTCTCTCTCTCTCTCTCGCTCTCTCTCTCTCTCTCTCTCTCTCTCTCTCTCTCTCTCTCTCTCTCTCGCTCTCTCTCTCATCGCTAACAAAGGTTTTATCAATAATGTGGTTTCATAATAAAGAGTTACTCTATCAAACAGACACACACACGTACACCCACAAATATCATTTCAAGAGTTACGATTGAAGCAACTGAGTGTTTTATATCAAAGGCAGTTATTGAACTAAAATTTTCTTGCAGATAACATACACATACACACACGCACACATATTTATATATACATACACATATTTATCTATTTATTTATGTATACGTATATATATATATATATATATTATATATATATATATATATATTATATATATATATATATAATTGAATAAGTAATATGAAGCCAGACATTAGAAGAAAATTAAAATCAGAAGAGGAAGAGAAAAGTGAGACCCCAGTCAGCTGCAAATGGCTGAAAATATTCAAGACGCCAAGAAAACTGAATCTGGTTTTTTCTACCCGAGTCGAATGCCAGGGAAAATGAAGTTGAAATATAGATTACAACTTTTTTCCTTAATAAAGATGAGTTCTATTAAATTGATTGACATCCTTAATGGCCTCAATAGATAGATTTTAGGTAGCATCCGTCATTCATGTGCAATAGTCTACGGGTGTTACACTTCACGATATCATTTGGCTCTATTCAACACGCAAAGGATTATTTTAAGTATTAGTGGAGAATTAAGTCGTAGAGAGAGAGAGAGAGAGAGAGAGAGAGAGAGAGAGAGAGAGGGAGAGAGAGAGAGAGAGAGAGAGAGAGAATTCAATCCGTTATCTAGATTATTTTTTTCTCATATTTAGTAATTATTCTTTCTATTTACCTTTCCACCAACGTTAATTACAGGAGGGAAACACAATTCTATTTCACCAGACCAAATTCTGCGTGAGAGAGAGAGAGAGAGAGAAGAGAGGAGAGAGAGAGAGAGAGAGAGAGAGAGAGAGAGAGAGAGACCCCCGATCCTTTCTTATCTCGGTTGTCATTTCAACCCGAGTTGGAATTTCAAGTCTTTCCCGTCTGAGGATTTCTTTCACTTTTCTTTAATTTATGGGAATAGTTTAATGCTGCCTTCGCATAAGGTTTTAACATTGCGTTTCTGTCTCTATGTCAGGGTTTATCTCTGTCTTTTGGCTGTCTGTCTCTATGTCAGGGTTTATCTCTGTCTTTTGGCTGTCTGTCTGTCTGGTAACTTGATTTAATAAATCTTGAAAGAAAGGATTTTAATGGACACTTATTGAACACATTATTAGAATTTATTCTCCAATGGCTGAACACTTGTTATTTAGACATAATATTAGAAAAATCTAAATCTTCAATTCTATATAATTGCTTTCTTTCGTTTTCCTTTTGGTTTTCGCTATTGGTGAAAAGAACGTCATTAATAATATTTCTATTTATAAAACATATGTTTCTGTGCGTATATGGAGAGAGGAGAGAGAGAGAGAGAGAGAGAGAGAGAGAGAGAGAGGAGAGAGAGAGAGGGAATAACACATGTGAGTTATTACTTTTTCATACAGCTATAATTAGAAATAGGAATCCTTTGACGAGGTAATTCTCACTCTTTAATGAGCAGAGTTAAATTACAATCAGGATTGCAATTAGATTGCACTAGGTCATGAATATTATTCATATATAAGAGGGAATGAAATGGCTTTTCATTCCTATAGAAAATGTATTAAAACAGTCTGATATATGGAACATAAGTAATTTGAAAGGATTTTTTTTTTTGCCTTCATTTAATCTGTGGTATATAATTCTAGCAAATAAGAAATCATATATTTTCATCTCGTTATTGGATGTAATGCCATAGTTACGTGTGTATATCTTTGAATTTAAATGTATATTTAAAGAACGGTGAATATAGGTTTCTCCTTAAACTTTATTTTCATGATTCTTGCATATTCATACATTAACAATTCATACTGGATTTTGAGCAAAAACTTCTGATGGACTTTTATCGATATCCAGGTGCTGTAATCTATCATCAGAATTGAAAATGAAATATTTGATCGTCATCAGAAACAAGATTTAGATACAAGTTAATCGTCTGGATTCATCCAATTCTAAAGTAAGTTTTATTTCACAATTCTGTTTATACTGTAAATCAGCGGCATAGATATGCTGAAAGCCCACGAAATTGTCAGACTAGCTTCATGTAAGTTAATTTACGTTGAATTACATGGAGTGAATATGGTGCATAATGGGTAAAATGACAATATGAACAAACACCAGATTTAAGGTATGAAATTATATTTAATCTACCTTATAATGTGCCTTTTAAATGAATTCTACCTTTATTTTTGTTGCAAATTAATTCTTTTTATAGAGATGCGGTACCCTTAAAAAGAACAATGAGTAATGCACAAAACGAATAAAATAAAGAATCTGTCTAACATAACTACACCCACCAAACCTAACCACCTAACCTAGGGTCAGGTCCTCCTTTCTTACTTACTTAGGTGGAGGAAATAGTCCCATTGCGGCCCCCTCACCTAACCTCCCTCATAACGATGGAAAACGCCCAGACAGAAGAAAAAAAGGTAGACATTTCAGTCAGCTGACTCATTTACCGTAAATAGACAAAGTATGTGCAGATGTTGGAGGTTGGAATTCCACCTGTGCAACCATTAGTTCACAAATCAAATTAATTTCTAAGATGGAAGGTAAGAAGCACGAAAGAAAGTTCCTTTAAAATCTCTCATAATGTAATTACACCTTCTTGTTTGCTTACTTTTGTCTTGCAGATTCATACTAAGAACACTTCACCCTTTAATAAAAAGCTGAATATGCACAAAGAAATCTATATGCTTGATCATGAGTTTCCACTGCAATCTCCATGAAATTATCCGATAACCTCAAAATATGAACCTCTAAAAATCCTACGTGCGCACTATAAAAGACATGATAATTAACTGAGTCGGTTTCTTAGTAGGACGGCTGTTTGCTAAAATCTCAAAGGGAGCAACATCTTCAAGGTGCCACACCTTGAAGGTGTCTTTAGGATAACTATGTTCATTAGCAAATATCTGTGTAATCTTTAATTTCCTATAGATTTCGATCAACTTTTCATATCAATCTTCTCAAGTAGATATCAAAAACCAGTTAAACAAATAAAAAAATCTGATGTTGGTTGAAACTGTAGTAATACGGAACAATGTTACTGCGTTGGCATCAGTTATGACGTTACTTACTTTTAGCCAATAAAGCAATCTATCAATGAGTGGGGTTTAAATATCTTATAACTGTTATATTGGTTGACAATTTCTATTTAGATTTAGATTTTCATCAGCAATTGCCAAAAAAAAAAAAAAAAGAATTTCTATCTTATGAAATTCTGAAGGAAAATATACTGAATGTAATACTTTCTAATGATACATTGTGGAGTTAAATTATCTTTTATTCTGCAAAAGAAACTGATAGACAAAAAGATAGAAAGTAAACTAGAAAATTCTCAAGACCAATATTTAATCAACGGAGAAGCCAACTATACAGGACTGTATGATATAAGCCGATCAATAATCAATTAACAAATAAGGCTAATTGTTTAAAAAAATCAAATAAATATCTTTATAATCAAAGTGATGGAATAAAAGTTAAAAAGATCTAAACTTCTAACATAAGGCATATGATATTCAATGAATTAGAAAATCAGTACCAAATTATTCATATTGCCAATAAAACAATGGTATATTAGAGCTATCAAATTTACATTATTCAAATATATCATAGCCTCCATGCATTTGCTTACATGTGGAATGGTCATATATGAAGGAGGACGTATTTTGACAAAATACCATTAAACGACAATTCTCGATTAAAGTTTACTTATTTAGATTCCCTGTGAAACTGTTCGATTTGAAGAGGAGGTGACATCATCATAAAAAAGAACAGCTCATCCGGATAAAGCAA
>NC_090738.1:60865276-60870276 GCF_036898095.1 Palaemon carinicauda
TTGCAAAAAAGATTGATTAAGCATAAACTACGATTCGTGGTGTTACAACGCATAAGGAAAATAGATGACAATTGCAGTAATGAGGGAAATTCCAAAATACATAGCGAACGTATGTTTAATTTAGTAAACTCTTAAACAGAAGTATGCTCTAACCTAATTAACGTAATTTTTGAGTAATGAGGGAATCCTGTTATCAGAATAAACTTTGAGTTAAGGACTAATTATGAGTAGTTATATCATTGGCCCTTATTAACTTTTTCATGTCTGATAACATGAAATCACAGATGTTTTTATGTGATGTTACATTGGGAAAAAAATATTTTGTCAAGTTACAACGAAAATGATGATTTTTTTTATCAATAAGTGACTTGTTGGGTATTTATTCTCGTTCAATGACAGTGTTGATAGATTATTTCTACAGATTTATCTTGGACATTTGGTACTTAACCTAGAAACACATTATAAAAATATAAAAATGTTGCCATTTTTTCCATATTTTTTTTTTCTTAATTTTTCCATGGCTTCAGGGTTTATTTTTTACCATAATGAAAAAATTCATATCAAGCAAAAGACTACTTTTAGAAAAAATACTTTTAATTTGCTTGGAGATTTACATCAGGTCTACATAGGGTAGTATCCAAGGTCTTAATATTAATTATGAAAGGAGGAGATAGAATTTGAAAAACACTAATTTTCAGATAAATCACTCTGGCGTCGCATACCAGAAGGTCAAAGGCCAAAATTCTATGCAGTTTGGAGATGTCCTAAGTCACTTTATTAGGATGGTATGAATGTCAAAGTCCTGTCCTTAAAAAAAAACGGCATTAGCCCGGCAGCTCCGTTAGCTGGTACTGTGAGAGTTAGTAACAGGTTTAGAAAAGAAATATTTGTTCAATTGAGATTATGAGTAAAATAACCAGTTACTGTAAAAACTAGCAATTTGAGAGCTGTCATAGCTTACAAAAGAACTGCGACTACGACAAACCAAGTATTTTTGCGAAAGTACTGGTGCCCCCTATATTCTATTTTCTACGGAATTGTAAATTTGATCAGCTTTAATGAATAATAATCAAACTTCATTTGTTTCTTTAATTATGTTACAAACACAAAATTCAAGTTATTTCAACCAATAAAAACCCCCAAGACTTTAGGTGTCCCAAAAATCTGAATATAAAGTAATTTTGCAAAAGTCAGAAAATAATTTTAAATCCAAGTGGTTTTAAATAAAGTAAAAGATTAAATATAAAATTTTCACGTGTTACAAAGCTTAGCAGTTTCCTACTGATGAAATGTTGAACGGAAAACGACAGCACGTTAAATACCGAAAAAAAAAATTAAATACATTCTTGATCAAAGACTTTAACTTTTATTACGCAATGAAAAGTCATAGAAATAAGTCCCCGGAACACCTCTGCGATCAAAGTTAATCTATTAAAAGAAGAAAAAAAGATTGACACAAAAGGAAAACAACGACTTATTGATTGATGCTTTTCGTATGGAAATCTTCCAACAGAAAAAGTATTGAAATTGCAAATGACTGACGAGCATCAAGATTTATAACGACCTTTGAATATTCAAAGCCGCTCGAAATTCCGGAATTATTAATTTGCATGACAATTCCGTTGCAAAAGCTTATTTTCAGTATTATCTCTTATAGTTTTTCGTTGATGGTATATATATATATGTATATATATGTATATATATATATATATATATATATATATATATATATATATATATATATATATATATATATACATATATATATATATATATATATATATATATATATATATGTGTGTGTGTGTATGGTTGTGTGCGTGTGTTTGTGTTTGTTATTGTGTGTGTGTGTTTGGCACATGAACGTTTTGTCAACTCAGATTCATACTCGCTGACATGTCTTCAACCTAACCTCTCTGACCTCGCACTCTGCATCATCACATCCACTGAGGCCTACTTCTCTTTCCCAATGTCTTACCAGGAAGTTTTCCTCTCAGAACTTCACCAAAAGGTCACGGTTCCTGCCAAGCATGGTATTTATAATCATGTCAAGACGATGGCCACATGGTGTTAGCCAAATTCAGAAATTTTTGGCAGCTGCTAAACAGAGATTTGCTAAAATAGAAGAAATAGGCCTTTACCAAAAGTCTTCAAGCACATGGTTTTCCCCCTTATACATTATCCTGAAGAAAGATGGCTCCCTGCGTTCCTGTGGGGATTACAGACATCTGATCACTATCCCCTCCTAAACATATCTGACTGACCTCCTAGAGGCATAAGGTGAAGGTTTTCGTCCCTCTGGAACTCCTGTAGAGGTATTATCAAGTGCCCATCAACATAGAAGACATCCAAAAGACTGCCATCACTAACCACTTCGGTAAATACACATTCAGGTACCCCTGTTTTGGCCTTCGCAATGCTGGGGACAGTATTCTACTCCTCATGGAAACTAGGTATATTGGATGATCTATTCTATTATTTTTCCTCTCTGCTTATGGGACTATGTGTCCTTTTCTCTGGAAAAAAATTATCAAATCAATGGAGTATTTTTTTTTTTCAAATTTGCCATTGCACTTTCTCTCTCTCTCTCTCTCTCTCTCTCTCTCTCTCTCTCTCTCTCTCTCTCTCTCTCTCTCTCTCTCTCTCTCTCTCTCCTCTCTCTTTAGGTTTAAAGAATGGTTTAAACTGTAATAATCTCTTTCTATCTTTCAGGTTTAAAGAACGGTTTAATCTTTTTAATAAACTCTCTCTCTCTCTCTCTCTCTGGATGTGTTCTACATCACATCCTTTGACAAGAAGTTCCCCAACTTAGTTTGCAGATGTCAACAGACGTCACTCGAAGATTGTCTTCGATGACATATGTTTATTTGTAAAAAAGTGAGAGACTTACATGCCTGAGGGCATCTCCTGTTTAAAGCTGGGAATGTGAAAGTTGGTGACATGTTTAGAAAAGAAAACTTTGTTCAATTAAGAGTCTGACTTAAATAAAATGTTACTTTAAAAACTAACAATTTGAGAAGATTCAGTTTAACTGCGCCTCCCCCACCCCCTCAAAAAAAAAAAAAAAAAAAAAAAAAAAAAAAAAAAAAAAAAAAAAAAAAACAGGGAATGCTACGAACCAAGTGATAAAAATTCCCCAAAATTCAAGTTATTTCATTCAATCAGAAAAATAAAGACTTTAGGTGTTAAAATTTATAAATTGAAAATAATTTTGGATGTGAGTAAAAAAAAAAACCGCAAAATTCATGCGCAACACGACAACAGAAACGAAATATCCCAATTTCTTTTTTCTCTTTTTTTTTTCATGTTCCTTTCCCAAAGTCATACAAAAGGAGGTTATTTTTATGGTCACCTAACGTCTGCTGTCTTCTTAATAATGTTTCCAGGGTTGAAGGAAAGCTCTGAGAGATTGCCAAAGCAGAGACTTATATTCCCTCTAATGAAGGTTGTTAACGTCCGCAAGGAAAACCGAATGGGCCATTTCGGTGTCCAAAATATTTCCTGACAAAAATGGATGGCAATGAGATTTTTTCTTCCCGTTTTCGTTGTTGTGTTTCAGCTTCGAGAACAGACAAGGAGGATTTAAACCAAGTACAAAACGGGAAAAATGCTTCGACTTGCTCTTGAGTTTTTGTCAAATTCGTTTGAATATATTTAGATTGTTAAAGAAACCAGAATTATGTTTCCCAAATTTACTATTTTTTTTAATTCATGGACCCTAATATTATTAGTCGAGCAGATATGTCAAAAAGATGTTCACTTCCGGAAGAAAGCATGAAAATTTGTATACAGGGGTTTTTAAGTATGCTGAATCCATTTCTAACCGGATCCACGCTGGCAAACCAATGGGTCCTACTCAAAATTAAGAAATTCAAAATGGCCGCCCTGCGTATTGCCGATTTTGCTATTTCATTAGAATATTGGTTCTTTTTTACCTAGAAACATGATCTTAATTTAGATATATAGGTTTTTAGGGTCAAGGAATGCTATAAGACTCCTTAAAAAAACATAAAATGTAATATGGAACAAAATTCAAGATGGCTGCCCTCCATGCATAATGCAAACCAGTAAACTATTTGTCTATTCGGCATATAACTACTTTATTCACCTTTTCACTGTTATTAATAGGTTTTGGGACAAGAAATTCAATAAAGCATTTTGATTCCTATAATATGTTCACCAGTAAAAAAATCTAGTTACAGTTTAAATAAATTTCGATGAACCATTGAAAGCAATATTGTTCTTTCTCGTAACGTACAAAGAATAAAGATGTACACTTGTCATTTTCTTATTATATTGGGAATATACATTGGACAAATGGTTTTACTGAAACAGTATTAAGATGAAAACAAAATATTGAAATGTTTTATAAATTTCATGAAATAAACTTAATCTAATCTGTCAATGGCCTCTTCACATTGTCCACCACAAAAACACAGGTGTGTGCACGGGAGGCTTGCTTTAGCACACTGACATCTTCCTGTGCACTGTTTTTTACAGGCACACTTAATGAGTTCTCTGCAACCCTTTGATGCTTCTGGCCTGGTACTCCATAAGGGCACCCACATTCTCTCACTGTCAAATGTCCACCGCCACTCAGAATGACTCGGAAGTGTTGGACTGGCTTCCAATGCCTGACCCCAGATGTATCCAGCTTGATAAGCAGCACGCTTTAAATGTTGTAGAAGTGCTGCACGTGACGGTGGGATGTTTTCCAGCTTCCGATTACAGTAGGAGAAGAGGTGCTTCCTGGCTTTATTTACATCAGTGAGTTGCGATGTGCGAGAGTACAGCAGAACCACATATCTTTCAAGTTTCTTCAGGTCCGCTTCTGTAACTTCTCGTGGAGTAGCAGACAGTCTTTGAAATACTTCAGTGATTTCTGGAAATGATTTCCATACTTCCCATGCAGTCTTCTTACCGACAGAATTAAATGAAGACACCGTGTCGCATCCTGATATGGCATGCATGAATGGGAGGCCTCTGCAGTAATCATTGCC
>NC_090738.1:60875276-60930276 GCF_036898095.1 Palaemon carinicauda
ACACACACAAAGTCATCAGCTTCTTCTTCTCCTTCTTCTTCTTATTCATTCAGATGAAAAATCCAGAGTTTTTTCTATATAAGTATGCTCTCAAAACTATTTTTCTTTTTCATGATATAAAATTAAATGACCCCAGAATTGATAGATCAGTTTCCTTTCCGTCTCTCTTCAGCTGAGAGATGTAAAATGGAAAGGAAAAAAACCAAAGGAATTTCTCATATATAATTTTTTTTTGTTTTTATTATAGTTTAAAATGTACAAACATCCATAAAGTGAGAACAAAAATTCACTGTATGAAAATAATTTGGTAATTCATTGGTATTGAATATTCATAATTAGGTTTAGTATTGAGTAAGTTGAAGGTCAACAATTGCGTTATCGTCAATCTTCGTGTTATCAATTTACACACACACACACACACACACATATATATATATATATATATATATATATATATATATATATATATATATATATATATATATTTATGTATGTATGTATATCATTATATATAAATATACATACACATATACATATAATATATATATATATATATATATATATATATATATATATATATATATATATATATGCAAGTGTGTGCGTGTATGGGTGTGTGAGAATGCGTGGGTAAATTCAGATTTCTCTCTTTCTTTCTGACAGCCACCCCCTCTCTCTCTCTCTCTCTCTCTCTCTCTCTCTCTCTCTCTCTCTCTCTCTCTCTCTCTCTCTCTCTCTCTCTCTCTCTCTCCAATTTAATGCTAATTATTCCCACACTTCTCCTTTTTCATTACCAGTTTCCTCTTCTCATCGCCTCCTTTCACTATCTGTCCGTCATAAAGATAAGAACCCGAGAGTCTTCAATGAATGAAAGAGAAATAAACATCGGACGATACGAGAATTGAACAGAAAATATGAGAATACGAACGTCAACGAAAATTGGCTTAGAAATGGATTAGTGGTTCCAGTTATCTTCGTTGTTTGACCATAATTCTCGATATGTTCGAAACAGGAAGTCATGCTGATCCGTGATGAGCGTTGATAATAGTTTGTGTGTTGTCTATTATCACCAACATTATTATAGGAGAAATAATAATAATGATAGAAGTGGTATAATAATAATAATAATAATAATAATAATAATAATAATAATAATAATAGTAATAATAATAATAATAATAATAATAATAATAATCAAGCCTCAAAAAACTAAATATCATCAAAACTTATAACATTTCTATAACACTCAAGTATTAAGATGGAAAGACAAAGGGTAGTAAAAATCAACGAAGACGACAAAATTTGGAAAGGAAATTTAACGTAAATATATAAAGTTTCGTTCGCTTTTCATCCTCTTATAGTTTGGCAGGGATGTTGTCTATTCCTGCAGCTTTTCCATGTTTTAGCGATCTGATCGCTTCCTCCACTTCTTCTCTCAGAACTGGGAAGTCGTCGTTGTTAGATGATTTGTGGCACGATGTTACATTGGGATCTCCATTGGTCTGGTAGTTGTAAAGGTTGGAACAGTACTCTGTCCACCTTTCGAGTATGTCTTCTTCTTCCGTGACGCAGTTCCCTGCATTGTCTTGGATGGTACTGACTCGTGCTTGCTTTGGTTTTGTTAGATTTTTCACGATTTGGAACGCTCGCCTACTGTTGTTCTTCTCCAACTTTTCCTCAATTTCTGTACACTGTTTCCCAATCCAATCTTCTTTGGCTTGGTTCATGCTTTTTCTTATCTTGCGGTTGATTTCTCTGTACTCTGTTGCTCCGGTGGGTGTGGTCTTGTTCTTTTTCAGTTCTCTTCTTTTGTCGCACATATCCATGATTTCATCTGTGACCCATCGCTGTGTTTTCCCGCGAACGTTTCCAAGCGTTTCGTTTGCAGACTCTAACATGACTTTGTTTAATTGAGTTGTCAGCGTTTCTGCGCTGTGGTCTTCCTCAAGCGTTAACAGTGGGGCAAACTTCCCTCCAACTGTTGCCTTAAAGGACTCTGCGATGTTGGGGTCCCTCAACCTGTCCAGGTTGAATTTCATACTGGTGTTCTTGGGCTTCTTGATTGTCTTCAGCCTGAGTTTGAAGTTCACAAACACCAGATCATGGTCGCTACCTACATCTGCACCAGGGAAAGTTCTTGTCGTAGCTCTTTTGATCCCCGATCTGAACCGATTTTGTACAAGAATGTAGTCGATCTGGTTGTGGTGGATTCCATTAAGTGCATGCCATGTCCAGCGTCGTGATGCCTTGTGCTCACCGAGTGTATTTGTAAGCACAGCATTGTTGTAGCTGGCAAACTCTAGTAGTCGTAGTCCTCTCTCATTGGACACGTCATTGCACGAGGGGCTGCAGAATTCCTTCCAGTCCTTCAGTGCGTCTTTGCCCACTTTTGCATTCCAATCTCCCTGGATGATAAGTATGTCCTTTTTGTCCACTTTGTCGATGGTTTCTTGGAGTTGACTGTAGAATGCCTCCACAGCATCATCGTCTTGGTCTGTTGTTGGTGCATAGGCCTGTACTATTGTGATGTTAAATGGTGCTGCTCTTAGGCGGATGGAAATGGCCCTGCTGGAAACTGGGCAGCAACCTAGTACAGAGCTCTTGACGTTTTTGTTGACAAGAAAACCTACGCCATTGGTATGTTTGTCCATCTCTCCGCTGTAGTAAAGTACATGACCTTCCTCGGTGAGATGCTCCCCATGGTTCTTCCACCTAACCTCACAAAGTCCCACAACGTGCCAGGTGTATTTCTCTAGTTCGTGTGTTAGTTCCTGTAGTTTCCCTGTCTGGGCAAGGGTTCTCACGTTCCATGTTGCTATTGCAACGTTATCTCTTCCTCGGATCTTCGGAGGGGACGTACCTATAGAAGTAAAGAAAACCATATTTGAAGGATTACTAACACCAATAATAACATATAGATCAGAGAGCTGGACAAAGACAATCAAAAACAGGAGCAGAGTCCAAGCTTCAGCAATGAAAAGCCTAAGAACAATAATGCACAAAACAAGAAGAGAGAGAATAAAAAATTTAGATTTTAGAAGGATGGTTGGGGTATCTCCTATGTTGAACAAGATTGAGAAGGGACAACTGAGATGGCTGGGACATTTAATGAGAATGGATGGAAATAGAATTGCAAGGAGATGGGACTGGATGCCTGGTGGGAGATCAAGAGGTAGACCACGTAAACGCTGGAGGGATGGAATTGAAGAGATTCTGACAAAGAACAACATGCCAACAATTGAACAGGTGAGAAGAGAGGGAATTTTTTAAAACAGAATTGAGTGGAGAAGACAACTGATTCCACTGAAAGGCTGAAAGCCTACCTGGGAGTGGAAATAAGTAAGTAAGAATAATTACGTTAATGCTGTAAAATATTCTTCTTATGCAGTATTCTGATATTATATCATAAAAATTGGCTGCTTTAGGAACAAGACAACTTCAAAATAACAGTAAAATATAAAAAAATAAAAGTATTACCTTTACGTCATCCATAAACTGCTGTAACTCATTGTTTTTCCTTTGTATGGCTTCTCCCGTTTCCTTCTCCAGACACCATCCAGACTAGAGGAATAAAAAAATGGATCGTTTTAAACTCCAGGTACTGTACACTACACTAATTTGTATTTCTTATCTATACAAACCCAAGTCCTTTTATAGGCATAGGATTTCAGTGAAGCTGAAAACTCAGCTATTAAAATTCATAGAAGTGTCAGTGCCCCTTCCCACCCCCTGCCAGCTCACATATTAGCCTCTTTTACCTTCAACTAGGACTTAAGGGGTGGATGAGGTAGAAATTATAGCTATAAGGACTGGGGTTTATATACTGTTGTTAGGAGAAATACGAATGACTTTAATATATGACGTTCTTACAAATATACAAAACCCTCGTCCCTTAATAGGATACTTACCCTTAGGATGGTGTTAGTCCCTATAAGAAAACTGATTGGATTAAAATCCAGGGATATCAAAACATTCGGACCTAGGGGGGAGCGAGAGCGTTGACTCCAATTCACCTTCAATGACTTGAATTCTGAATATTAAGCTAGGTTTCTACCATTAGACAGACAATCAGGGAAGAACATATATTCCCAAGGGATCTGATGTCTTCAATGTAAGCCTTAAAGTAAAGCGATTGGTTTACATTACTATCCATCCTCCCTCTTGGCAGGAGGATGAGGAAAACCTTTCTATAAGAACCTAAAATACAGTGGAATAGTTACTCGATATGGTAGCTTATCTGCATCAAGATCTGATCCAGCGACATATCAGTTCAACTGCTGCACCCCCAAGGATGGACGAGGAAACTAAGAAAAAAGCTAGACATTCTTACTCCCGTCTTGGTCAAGATGCTTCTTGTCCTACGAGGGAGCTAAGAACACTCCTGTACACAACTCACTAAGCAGAAAACGTATCAAATGACTTGTGGGTGCATTTCCTAAAGGCGAACATCATGCCTCCTCCTCTAACATCGTGAGTACGCGCCTGTGATGGTTCCTCTGGCTCACTGACTGCCTGGGTTTGTGCTCCATTTAAAAGTAATAATAATAATACAGTAATCCCTCACCATTTCGCGGTCTCAGTGCATCGCGGATTTTCAAAAATATTCATCAAAATTAGAAAAAAGGGTGGGACAGTTACGAGGGTGCTAGCAGGAGGCAGAGAGTACAGAAGAACATCAGGTATCAACACGGAGATGACGCGCAACTTAAAATCCACCTCTGATTTGCTGGCCATCTCGGCTCCAGATTCTCGCAAGCTGATTGGCCGACCCACCGAGACACTTTACCCAGCATCTCTTCCTGCAGTGCGCCACGCGAAGGGAGACCGCAATCATTGTTCTCTCTCGCTTCGCTTGTGTTCCTTAGTCTTGACGCGTGGAACTTTTAGCTGTTTTCTTGTGCTTTTTGGTGTAAAATAGTGCTTGTGACGCCCTTAAAAATGGCTCCTAAACGTCCACTACCCTCTACATACTCTAGTGAACCCAAGAAGAAGAGATTAATGATGACAGTGAACGAGAAAGATAAATTATTTGACATGCTTAAGGCAGGCAGTAGCTATGCGTCTGTTGCCCGCATTTACAGAGTGAATGAATCAACGGTTCGCTACATAAAAAAAGATGAAATGAAAATACGTAAAACTGCCACAATAACGTTCTCCAAGGACACTAAGGGCGTTGTGACTCCTCGTAATAAGACGATTGTACAAATGGAGAATATGTTATCAACGTGGATATCGGACAGTCGGGAAAAGGTTAGTCTCGATACCAACATAATTCGAACCAAAGCCAAAACCCTGTATGATAGCCTAGTTCCTGAAAAAAAATCTAACGAAGACGATGAAGGTGATGATGACAACGAAGATGATGAGTCTGCCCCACGAGAAAAACATGGTTTTGTTGCCAGCAAGGGGTGGTTCGAGAAATTCAAGAGGAGGTTTGGCCTTCACAGCGTTCCTTTGTATGGGGAGGCTGCCTCGGCAGACCAAGAGGCAGCTCTTCGTTACGTCGAGGACGAGTTCCCGAAATTAATTAAAGAAGGTAGCTATCTCCCGGAGCAAGTGTTCAATAAGGATAAGACTGGCCTCTTCTGGAAGAGGATGCCGTCCCAGACGTTCCTTTACAAGGACGAAGTAAAGAAGCCAGGGTTCAAGGCCAACAAAGATCACGTCACTCTCCTCATGTGCGGGAATGCCGCGGGCTTCATGCTCAATCCCGGCTTAATTTACAAGTCATTGAATCCTCAGGCTTTGAAAAACAAAAACAAAGCCTTGCTGCCCATCTACTGGATGAGTAATAAAAAGGCATGGATATCTAAAGCCCTCACACTCGACTGGTTCGTGAACTGCTTTATCCCACAGGTGAAGCTGTACCTCGCAGAGAATGGGCTGCACTTTAAGGTCCTCCTCTTGATGGACTGTGCAGGCGGACATGCAACGGATCTGCATTATGACGGGGTCCAAGTGGAGTTCCTGCCTCCCAACACCACTTCCCTCATACAACCAATGGATCAGGGGGTCATTCGGGCCTTCAAGGCCCTCTACACGAGGTCCACGATGGAGGGCCTCATCTCCTCCATCGATGAAGACGACGAGGATTTCAGCCTCAAGAGAAATTGGCGGGAATACAACATTGCAACATGCCTGGCCAACATTCAGAAAGCTCTTAATGAGATATAACAATAAACATTGAATGCAAGTTGGAGAAAATTGTGGCCAGACGTTGTTCATAACTATGAGGGATTTACGCCAGATGAAGTTCACCACTCTGCCGTAGATAAGGCTGTGAGACTGGCACGGTTAGTAGCCAATGAAGGTTTCTCTGACATGACGACGGATGATGTCAACTCACTGATCGAGTGCCACTTGGAGCCCCTAACCGGCGAGGACCTTGTCGAAATGACAAGATTAGCAAGTGAGGAAGAAGAAGAGGCAGGTGACGTTGACGACGATGACGAAGCTGAAGAACGTGGACAACCTGCAAGAGCTCTGCAACAAAAGGCGCAGGAAATCGATGATAACATGGTCAGAGCCATCGAATTTAGTAACCGTATTGACGGTGTAATGGCGGTGTGCAAGAGCATCTTTGCTCAGATAAAAGAACGTCAACAACTTCCCATCACGATGTTCCTAGTGCGCTGAAAACCTTCTACAGAAGCATCAGATACTCCTGCAGCCTCTCCGGCTTCCCACCAAGCCACTACGCCGCCTCCTGCAGTTTCTCCAGCTCTATCGGAAGCTGTCGTTGACGATCCACCGTCTCTATCAACTGAGGATGAGGCATCACCTGAGGAGCAGTAAAGCTCTCATTAACCTGTGCAGTAAACCACCTTCATCTTCTTCACCTCCATCATACTACACAGGTGTTTCATCGTCAATTATCAAGATCATCGTCAGTGTTAGAGGTGAGTTACATATCTGGTTATAAGAATAAAAGAGTTCTAAAAACATATCTACAGTATATACACGTACATTATTTATATCTACATATGTATGTACATGTACACTTACACTATTTATATTATTTATGTATAAATGTAAATGTACATACAGTATACGTAATGTATTAAATACTGTATTTATATTACTGTATTTATACAGTACAGTACTTTATTTTATGTACAGTATATAATTTATATTATCAATATTCATTTACATGATTCTTTAATGTTCTAATGATAACATATGCATTTATGGGGTTAATATGGAGTTTTTATGATAAAACAAAGTTTTATGAATACTTACCTGGCAGTTATATATATATAGCTGATATCTCTAAATCGGCAGAATTTTTCAAAACGAGGCAACCGCCTTGTGGTGGTTGGAAGGTAGGTGGTAACACCCGTCACAGGGTGGTCCAAGGAATTATTCCCATGTCTAAGACTTCAGTTCATCTATGCCCGACCTGTCTCCTGAGGGGAGGTGGGTGGGCCTTAGAATATATATATAACTGCCAGGTAAGTATTCATAAAACTTTGTTTTATCATAAAAACTCCATTTTTATGAATAGTACTTACCTGGCAGTTATATATATATATAGCTGATTCACACATTTGGAGGAGGGAAACAGACAGTAAACATCGTTGGGGAAACAACAAAAGAGTTGTAGGAGATAAAAACACCTTGATTCCTTGCCTGCTAAGGTAGCTGATTCAAAGGTACAGCCTTTAGAGTGGCTTTCCCTTAGGAGTTATCCAGGAGTAAGCCTGCAAAGCTGCAAAAAACTCAATCGAGTCTGTCAAAGGGATAAGACCAACAACTTGACTAGACTTCAGAAACTACCTTCGCCCCATATAATAAAAACTGCAACCTTACTCAAACTAACCACCTAACCCTGCAACATAGACATAAACTATCTATCTAGACTGAGGGAACCGCACCACAAGACGAAGTCCACAGACCATCATAAAAACACAAACCCTCATACATGCATATAAACCAAGGTTGAGTGGGGTTATTAACTCCTTTGCCTAATACAGAAACCGCAGCTATGTATGGGCCCAAGGTATAGCACTTGCCAAAGTCTACTCTCACCTCTCTAAGTTAATGAGAAGCGAAGACAGAGTTGCTCCTCCAGAAAATAGCATCCATGAATAGCCTAACTAACATATATTCCTGATATGCCAGAGAGGTAGCAATGGCTCTCACTTCGTGAGGCCGTAATTTCAACAGGGGGAAGTGTTCCTCCTCACATAAGAGGTGGGCTTCCCTAATTTTCTCCTTCAGGAAAAAGGACAAAGCATACTTAGACGGGTTTTGGCGGACCTTTCACTGAACACCAAAACAAGTTGGATGCACAGCTCACGTTCATAGTATGAGCCAAAAAAAAAAAAACTTGAGGGACCTAACTGGGCAGAGGAGTCTTTCCTTCTCTCGACCCACTAGGTTCGTGAGGTTAATGACATCAAACGTCGTAGGACAGGGTTACGAAGGGTTCTCGCTCTTTACGAGAAAGATGAACCTAAAGCCACAAACTGCCCTATCCTAATTGAAGTTCACCCTCTTCCCAATCGCCTGGACTTCGCTGACCTCTTGGCATTCGCTAGAGTCATAAGGGAGAGGGTTTTCTTTGCTACAACCCGAAGAGAGGCTAGCGAGATAGGTTCAAATTTCTTGGAGCACAGAAACTTAAAACACCACATCCAGGTTTAAGAGTACCTATTACGTCGTCTGAAAAGACCCAATGAGGTCCTGCAAACCTTGATTTTGGGACAACTCTAGGCCTCTATGCCTAAAGATGGCGGAGAGCATACTGCTGTATCCATTGATGGTAGATACAGCCAGCTTAGCATCCTGTCTGAGGTACAAGAAGAAGTCTGCAATCTGGCTCAGAAAGGTAGTGGATGAGGAAACCTGTGCCGCCTGCACCAAGCTCTAAAGGTCTCCCACCTAGATCGGTGGACTCTTTATGAAGAGATCCTCCTTGCTCTGGCGATAGATTTCGTCGCTTGTGCCGAAAAGCCTCGAGATCTGACAAGCTTCTAGTCAGTCTGAAGGAAGTCAGTTGAGAGCAAGGGGGGTGAGATGATACCTCTTGAAGTGGGGCTGTTTGAGAAGATCTGGACTTGGCGAAGTCTTCTTGGGAAGTCCATCAACATGCCCATCACTTTCGAAAACCATTCCCTAGCAGGCCAGAATGGAGCCGCTATGATCATTCGCCCCGAATCGAGGAGAGCGAATTTCCTGAAGACCAGATTGATGATCTAGAACGGGGGCAACGCAAACATGTCCACCCCTGTCCAATCCATCAGGAAGGAGTCCACTGCCAGAACTTCCTCATCCGGGACTAGGGAGCAGCAGTAGGGGGTCCTCTTCTTCCAGTTGGAGGCAAAAAGGTCTGATACAGGTCTGCCCCACAACATCCAGAGACTGACAGACTTGCGGGTTGAGAGACCATTCTGAGGGAAAAACAAGTCTCTTCCTGCTGAGCATGTTTATCCCAATGATTCTTGCCCTAGAACAAACCTCCTTTCTAGATCCAAGAAATCAGAACGAAGGCGTCCTTGATCTCGACACACGATTCGACTAGTGTCTTCACGAAGTCCTAGATTCTCATGTTCAAAGTCATGCCCCATGCTAGAACTTTGACATCGAGTGTCCTGAAAGACGAGGCGCCGATCGTCCCGTAAGACGTGGCGCCGATAGTCCTGTAAGACGTGGTGCCAAAAGTCCTGTAAGACGTGGAGCCGAGAGGTTAACAGAGCGAGACGCTGAACGTTCTAAAAGACAAGGTGCTGAGCGTCCTGGTGTCAGAAGAGACTCTTCTTGCTGACAGGAAGACCTAATTATTCGATAGGCTCAACATTATTTAAAAATCAAGATACAGGGACGCTCTGATTTCTCCAGAGAGCAGCATTCCGCTACATAAAGCAAAAGTTACGTGAACATGAGAGGGGCGGAGCTGAGATCAAAACACACGCCCGAAACTGACACATTCTTCCTTGTAAACAAACCCCAGATAAAGTTTGATTGCATAGCCTGCCACTTAGACTCCTCTCTAGAACTGGGAGAGAGAATCGTTGTAGCTAAAAACTAAAGGATGTTTCCCTATAAAAGGAAAAAGTAATCCTCCTTCAGAAGAAGTACTGACCAAAGGTCTGCTCCCCTCTTCTCCAAAGATTTTGATGTCTCCGTGGAGGACTTTGACTTCTGAACGAAGGCGTAAAGAGCATTTACGTCCAGGACCGGACAAAAGACTCCCTCTCCCAAAAGAGAGACATTGAAGTTGCAAAGTCGGTTAGGCAGAAAAGTCTTATCGGAGTAACTAACAAAGGAGGATTCACTAGGAAAAAGATTTCGCATCCATCCCAGAAAAAACACGGACCAAAGGTCTGCTCCTCTCTCTCAGGCTCGCCAGAAGTAGCAAAGTCTGGATCCTACTGTTGTTAGTCATCAAAGGTTTCTGTTTTAAGAAACAAAAATTAACATATTCTTAAAGCTCCATTAATGACCACGTGAAAACTCAGAGGGTGGGGAACATGGAGCAACAGAACTTAGGATCCTCTCCATCTGTTAACCTCAAACAATTCAACAGGAGAAAAGTGATCACTAAAGTCATCCTTGACGGAGAGCTTATAAGACGTAGCGTCGCCCTGAAAGGACAAGGCGGCGATCGTCCTATCATCCTGAAAGACGAGGCTGCCCACGTCCCGAAAGACGAGGCTGCCCTCGCCCCAAAAGAGGAGGCTGCCCTCGCCCCGAAAGACGAGGCTGCACTCGCCCCGAAAGGCGAGGCTGCACTCGCCCCGAAAGGCGAGGCTGCACTCGCCCCGAAAGACGAGGCTGCTGCACTCGCCCCGAAAGGCGAGGCTGCACTCGCCCCGAAAGACGAGGCTGCTGCACTCGCCCCGAAAGGCGAGGCTGCACTCGCCCCGAAAGACGAGGCTGCTGCACTCGCCCCGAAAGACGAGGCTGCTGCACTCGCCCCGAAAGACGAGGCTGCACTCGCCCCGAAAGACGAGGCTGCTGCACTCGCCCCGAAAGACGAGGCTGCTGCACTCGCCCCGAAAGACGAGGCTGCACTCGCCCCGAAAGACGAGGCTGCTGCACTCGCCCCGAAAGACGAGGCTGCTGCACTCGCCCCGAAAGACGAGGCTGCTGCACTCGCCCCGAAAGACGAGGCTGCACTCGCCCCGAAAGACGAGGCTGCACTCGCCCCGAAAGACGAGGCTGCACTCGCCCCGAAAGACGAGGCTGCACTCGCCCCGAAAGACGAGGCTGCTGCACTCGCCCCGAAAGACGAGGCTGCTGCACTCGCCCCGAAAGACGAGGCTGCTGCACTCGCCCCGAAAGACGAGGCTGCACTCGCCCCGAAAGACGAGGCGGCTGCACTCGCCCCGAAAGACGAGGCTGCAGCACTCGCCCCGAAAGACGAGGCTGCTGCACTCGCCCCGAAAGACGAGGCTGCACTCGCCCCGAAAGACGAGGCTGCAGCACTCGCCCCGAAAGACGAGGCTGCACTCGCCCCGAAAGACGAGGCTGCACTCGCCCCGAAAGACGAGGCTGCAGCACTCGCCCCGAAAGACGAGGCTGCACTCGCCCCGAAAGACGAGGCTGCACTCGCCCCGAAAGACGAGGCTGCAGCACTCGCCCCGAAAGACGAGGCTGCACTCGCCCCGAAAGACGAGGCTGCAGCACTCGCCCCGAAAGACGAGGCTGCACTCGCCCCGAAAGACGAGGCTGCAGCACTCGCCCCGAAAGACGAGGCTGCACTCGCCCCGAAAGACGAGGCTGCAGCACTCGCCCCGAAAGACGAGGCTGCACTCGCCCCGAAAGACGAGGCTGCAGCACTCGCCCCGAAAGACGAGGCTGCACTCGCCCCGAAAGACGAGGCTGCAGCACTCGCCCCGAAAGACGAGGCTGCACTCGCCCCGAAAGACGAGGCTGCAGCACTCGCCCCGAAAGACGAGGCTGCACTCGCCCCGAAAGACGAGGCTGCAGCACTCGCCCCGAAAGACGAGGCTGCACTCGCCCCGAAAGACGAGGCTGCAGCACTCGCCCCGAAAGACGAGGCTGCACTCGCCCCGAAAGACGAGGCTGCAGCACTCGCCCCGAAAGACGAGGCTGCACTCGCCCCGAAAGACGAGGCTGCAGCACTCGCCCCGAAAGACGAGGCTGCACTCGCCCCGAAAGACGAGGCTGCACTCGCCCCGAAAGACGAGGCAGCATTAGTCCCGAAAGACGAGGCTGCATTCGCCCCGAAAGACGAGGCAGCATTCGCCCTGAAAGACGAGGCTGCATTCGCCCTGAAAGACGAGGCAGCATTCGCCCTGAAAGACGAGGCTGCATTCGCCCTGAAAGACGAGGCAGCATTCGTCCTGAAAGACGAGGCAGCATTCGTCCTGAAAGACGAGGCTGCATTCGCCCTGAAAGACGAGGCAGCATTCGCCCTGAAAGACGAGGCTGCATTTGCCCTGAAAGACGAGACTGCATTCGTCCTGAAAGACGAGGCAGCATTCGCCCTGATAAACGAGGCTGCATTCGTCCTGACAGACGAGGCAGCATTTGCTCTGCAAGACGAGGCTGCATTAGTCCTGATAAACGAGGCTGCATTCGTCCTGACAGACGAGGCAGCATTTGCTCTGCAAGACGAGGCTGCATTAGTCCTGAAAGATGAGGCAGCATTCGTCCTGAAAGACGAGGCTGCATTCGTCCTGACAGACGAGGCTGCATTTGCTCTGCAAGACGAGGCTGCATTAGTCCTGATAAACGAGGCTGCATTCGTCCTGACAGACGAGGCAGCATTTGCTCTGCAAGACGAGGCTGCATTAGTCCTGAAAGATGAGGCAGCATTCGTCCTGAAAGACGAGGCTGCATTCGTCCTGACAGACGAGGCTGCATTCGTCCTGAAAGACAAGGCTGCATTCGTCCTGAAAGACGAGGCTGCATTAGTCCTGAAAGATGAGGCAGCATTCGTCCTGAAAGACAAGGCTGCATTCGCCCTGAAAGACGAGGCTGCATTAGTCCTGAAAGACGAGGCAGCATTCGTCCTGAAAGACGAGGCTGCATTCGTCCTGAAAGACAAGGCTGCATTCGTCCTGAGAGACGAGGCTGCATTCGTCCTGAAAGACGAGGCTGCATTCGTCCTGAAAGACGAGGCTGCATTCGTCCTGAAAGACGAGGCAGCAATCGTCCTGAAAGACGAAGCAGCATTCGTCCTGAAAGACGAGGCTGCATTCGCCCTGACAGACGAGGCAGCATTTGCTCTGCAAGACGAGGCTGCATTAGTCCTGATAAACGAGGCTGCATTCGTCCTGACAGACGAGGCAGCATTTGCTCTGCAAGACGAGGCTGCATTAGTCCTGAAAGATGAGGCAGCATTCGTCCTGAAAGACGAGGCTGCATTCGTCCTGACAGACGAGGCTGCATTCGTCCTGAAAGACAAGGCTGCATTCGTCCTGAAAGACGAGGCTGCATTAGTCCTGAAAGATGAGGCAGCATTCGTCCTGAAAGACAAGGCTGCATTCGCCCTGAAAGACGAGGCTGCATTAGTCCTGAAAGACGAGGCAGCATTCGTCCTGAAAGACGAGGCTGCATTCGTCCTGAAAGACAAGGCTGCATTCGTCCTGAGAGACGAGGCTGCATTCGTCCTGAAAGACGAGGCTGCATTCGTCCTGAAAGACGAGGCAGCAATCGTCCTGAAAGACGAAGCAGCATTCGTCCTGAAAGACGAGGCTGCATTCGCCCTGAAAGACGAGGCTGCATTCGTCCTGTCTTGAAAGACTTAGCACCGAGCGTTAAGGCAAAATGATATTCACTATGCCGCTCGGCGCGTTCGGTTCCGACCAGAGGGTTCATAAGGCCAACTGGCGCTCTGGGACAAAAACCGAGTCAATGATGGTTTGTAAGCATTGATATTAGCAGAGAATATCTATGACTTAAGAATTGCCATTAAAATCAAAAGTGATGCAATGCAAAATTCTAAAAGCAGTGTAAGAATCTTAACGTTCAACGCTCTTTGCTTTACCATGGCAAGGGCGAGCATTCTGGGAACGTTACCAGGAACGCTCGCGAGGGCGTTTGCTCGTGAGCTAACGCCTCTCGTTTCCTTTCGCCGATCGACGTTCCTTCTCCCATGGGCTGGGGAGCTTGGAAGAGGTCTAAGGCTAGGAAAACAACGTCCCTGTGCTGAAAGAATCCAATGCCTAATTTAGCACTGAAAACTTGCACTATTAAACTCTTACACAAAAAACCATAATTAGTCCTGCCCATTGTGAGAGAACTTATTCTTCTGCCACGGGCTTGATTGAGAAAGCAAAATCGTCTCTAGTACTTGCTATATAAACTGTAACAAAATATTTTTTATAGAATATAAAACTGACATTTCCATAATAAAATAAACGTTCAAACATACTTACCCGGCGGTCACAAAAAGAAAAAACCACCGGGCAAGAGTTGAGAATAAAAATAGATGTTGAAAACACTCACCCGGTAGTTACATATAACCACCGGTAAAATTAAATGTCATAAAAACCTACCCGGCAGTTACATACAAACGCCGGGAAAGTTATACGTTAAAGATTAAAATGAACAGAAAAAAGGGAAAACAAATGTAATCCACAATTAATTCAAAAACAAGCGAGTTGTAATGATAAAAAGAACAGATATAGCAATAACGTATCTATATATATAAATGTAAACAATAGGAACATATAAATGAAAAAGCTACTAAAACTAGAATTTCCATATAAATTAGTTGTTGTTGGAGAATAATAGCCAACACTTTAATTCCCATATCGAAAAGAACGCTACCAAGGCATGTTGGGACTGCACCGATAGTAACGAGTAACAGCGCAAATTAACCATACGCTAGTTCTATTTAATTTATGAAATTAGATCGATGATTTAAAGAACGAACACCAAATGGACAAACATTTCTTTAAAATTTTACATTAAAAGTTAAAAAACTTATATAAGAGGAATTCCTCCCATTCTTTGCATAAAACAAATAAAGAGAATTGCAAGACATACATGAAGATTACATCACACGACTGTGACGTCATAGAGTTGCCTGAACGTAATACCGTCATCAGGATTAAAAACTTCGCAACTAAAATATAGTGCACAAATACGAAAATTAAGTTATCACTCATGATAAACAAAGTAAATAATAATAATAAAACACGATTGCCAAAACCCTAAATCAGTGTACTTCACCAAACGAAGTCCAAAAAAGCGAAGAAGGGAAAATGATTCGAAAAACTCTCAATGGTGGACCGACGAAGTTTTCGATCCAGCCGGCAGAGATGAACTGAAGTCTTAGACATGGGAATGATTCCTTGGACCACCCTGTGACGGGTGTTACCACCTACCTTCCAACCACCACAAGGCGGTTGCCTCGTTTTGAAAAATTCTGCCGATTTAGAGATATCAGCTATATATATATATAACTGCCAGGTAAGGACTATTCATAGGAAATATTATTTTATTGCAAATATCATTTAGCTTACTGTATCAAACTATATAACATTGTTTTATTACTAAACAGGTATTTCTATATTTCAGTAGTAGACCCTCTTTCAGGCAAGTTTAGTTGAAAATAACAGCTGCCTCAGTTGCACTGATCTTATACTCTGTCTTCTCGATGGCTCTTATTATCGTCTTTTCAGGATTACTGCATACAGCCACTACTGAGCAAAAGTCATCCTTCACGGTGGGTGGTCAAATTCAGGAATTGGCGAATCAAGGTTTTAATGTAAAGTTTACAAATCAGGTAAAAATGTTATTTTCATTAGTAAAATAAATTTTTGAATATACTTACCCGATAATCATGTAGCTGTCAACTCTGTTGCCCGACAGAATTCTATGGAGGGATACGCCAGCTATCACAATACTAGAAGGGGGTGTTCTCACCAGCGCCACCTGTGGCCAGGTACTCAAGTACTTCTTGTTGACACCTCCTCAATTATTCCTCGGTCCCACTGGTTCTCTATGGGGAGGAAGGGAGGGTCAATTAAATCATGATTATCGGGTAAGTATATTCAAAAATTTATTTTACTAATGAAAATAACATTTTTCAATATTAAACTTACCCGATAATCATGTAGCTGATTCACACCCAGGGGGGTGGGTGAAAACCAGTGTACAAGATTAAAGGATAGCTAAGTATCCCATATTTCATATAACAGTTATCTCAAATAACAATGAAATAATAAGTACCTGGTAAGGAAGTCGAATTGAACCGTTACTCTGTCTCTTTTTTAAGTTCGTCTTCCTTACTGAGCGCAGCGTTCCTCTTGGAGGCTGAATCAACCCAAAGGTGCTAAAGTATACAGGGCTGCAACCCATACTAAAGGACCTCATCACAACCTTTAACCTCGGCGCTTCTCAAGAAAGAATTGACCACCCGCCAAATCAACAAGGATGTGGAAGGCTTCTTAGCCGACCGAACAACCCATAAAAAGTATTCAAGAGAAAGGTTAAAAAGTTATGGAATTATGGGAATGTAGTGGCTGAGCCCTCGCCTACTACTGCATTCGTTGCTACGAATGGACCCAGGGTGTAGCAGTACTCGTAAAGAGACTGGACATCTTTGAGATAGAATGATGCGAACACTGACTTGCTTCTCCAATAGGTTGCATCCATAACACTCTGCAGAGAACGGTTCTGTTTGAAGGCCACTGAAGTAGCCACAGCTCTCACTTCATGTGTCCTTACCTTCAGCAAAGCAAGGTCTTCTTCCTTCAGATGAGAATTTGCTTCTCTAATCAGAAGCCTGATGTAGTAAGAAACTGAGTTCTTAGACATTGGTAGAGAAGGCTTCTTGATAGCACACCATAAGGCTTCTGATTGTCCTCGTAATGGTTTTGACGTTCTTAGATAGTACTTAAGAGCTCTAACAGGGCAAAGTACTCTCTCTAGTTCGTTCCCCACCATGTTGGACAGGCTTGGGATCTCGAACGACTTAGGGCAAGGACGGGAAGGAAGCTCGTTTTAGCCAAAAAAACCGAGCCGCAAGGAACATGTAGCCGTTTCAGATGTGAAACCTATGTTCCTGCTGAAGGCGTGGATCTCACTTACTCTTTTACCTGTTGCTAAGCACACGAGGAAAAGAGTTTCTAATGTGAGGTCCTTAAAAGAGGCTGATTGGAACGGTTCAAATCCTGATGACATTAGGAACCTTAGGACCACGTCTAGATTCCAGCCTGGAGTGGACAACCGACGTTCCTTTGAGGTCTCAAAAGACCTAAGGAGGTCCTGTAGATCTTTGTTGGAGGAAAGATCCAAGCCTCTGTGGCGGAAAACCGCTGCCAACATACTTCTGTAACCCTTGATCGTAGGAGCTGATAGGGATTTTACGTTCCTTAGATGTAACAGGAAGTCAGCAATCTGGGTTACAGTGGTACTGGTTGAGGAAAACTGCATAGGCCTTGCACCAGCTTCGGAAGACTTCCCATTAAGACTGATAGACTCTGAGAGTGGATGTCGTCCTTGCTCTGGCAATCGTTCTGGCTGCCTCCTTCGAAAAGCCTCTAGTTCTTGAGAGACTTTCGATAGTCTGAAGGCAGTCAGACGAAGAGCGTGGAGGTTTGGGTGTACCTTCTTTACGTGAGGTTGACGCAGAAGGTCCACTCTAGGAGGAAGAGTCCTGGGAACGTCAACCAGCCATTGCAGTACCTCGGTGAACCCTTCTCTCGCGGGTCAGAGGGGAGCAACCAACGTCAACCGTGTCCCTTTGTGAGAGGCGAACTTCTGAAGTACCCTGTTGACAATCTTGAACGGCGGGAATGCATACAGGTTGAGATGGGACCAATCCAGCAGAAAGGCATCCACGCGAACTACTGTTGGGTCTGGAATCGGAGAACAATACAAGAGGAGCTTCTTGGTCATCGAGGTAGCGAATAGAACTATGGTTGGCTGACCCCACAGGGCCCAAAGTCTGCTGCAAACATTCTTGTGAAGGGTCCACTCTGTGGGGAAGACCTGACCCTTACGGCTGAGGCGATCTGCCATGACATTCATATCGCCCTGAATGAGCCTCGTTACCAGCGTGAGCTTTCGATCTTTGACCAAATGAGGAGGTCCCTTGCGATCTTGAACAACTTCCTCGAATGAGTCCCTCTCTGCTTGGAGATGTAAGCCAAGGCTGTGGTGTAGTCGGAGTTCACCTCCACCACCTTGTTAAGCAGGAGGGACTTGAAGTTTATCAAGGCCAGATGAACTGCCAACACTCCTTGCAATAGATGTGAAGTGTCCTTTGCTCCTGATTCCATGTTCCCGAGCATTCCTGTCCGTCCAGTGTCGCACCCCAGCCCGTGTCCGATGCGTCCGAGAAGAGACGGTGGTCGGGGGTCTGAACAGCCAAAGGTAGACCTTCCTTGAGAAGAATGCTGTTCTTCCACCACGTTAGAGTAGACCTCATCTCTTCGGAAACAGGAACTGAGCCCGTCTCTAGCGTCATGTCCTTTATCCAGTGAGCAGCTAGATGATACTGAAGGGGGCGGAGGTGGAGTCTCCCTAACTCGATGAACAGGGCCAGCGATGAAAGTGTCCCTGTTAGACTCATCCCCTGCCTGACTAAGCATCGGTTCCTTCTCAGCATGCTCTGGATGCATTCTAGGGCTTGGAAGATCCTTGGGGCCGACGGACAAGTCCGAAAAGCTCGACTCTGAAGATCCATACCCAAGGAAACAATGGTCTGGGATGGAACGAGCTGAGACTCCTCAAAATTGACCAGGAGGCCCAGTTCCTTGGTCAGATCCATAGTCCATTTGAAAATCTCCAGACAGCGACGACTTGTGGGAGCTCTTAAAAGCCAGTCGTCTGACGGAGCCGGACACAAGATCATGATACTGCTGCACAGTCTGTAAACTGACAATCATGGGCAAGCGAGGAAGTACAGTGACAACCCGAATCTGTCTAGACTATCTGGGTCGTACAGACAACTCCTTAACGGGTTGCTGAGGTTGCCGCACTGCGTCACAACAAGTCCCTTCTGTTGGTTGTTGAACGTCTTCCCCGTGACACATTGACTCCGTAAACAAAAAATCCTCTAACAAGGACTAAGCTTGGACTGCATGTCATGCAACACAGCTCAAGGTCTATGGGAGCAGGTGTGGTAACAGACGGGATTAGCGGCTGAAGTGGAACCATTACCTTCCCTGTAAGCATGTTATGCTTAAATAAAAGTCCATAAGAGGTTATGCAGCTAAAGGCTCCCTCCAAATGACAGAGTCCTCAAGGGAATATCAGAAGGAGGGAGAAAAGAACTTTCTCATCTACAGGGACCTTATCCTAGAAAAGCTAAGTTCTCTGAGTGAGGGTTCACTGGTGCAAAAGCAGCAGACTAGAAGGCAACGTTATGAAACTGCTTGACAGTCTAGTGAGTTGGCAACAACCCAAGATATGTTGAGAAGCATGCGGTAAGGTATGCAGAGCATGATGAATGCAGAGTATGCTGTATGCAGAGCATGCTGTATGTAGAGCATGCTGAATGCAGAGCATGCTGAATGCAGAGCATGCTGAATGCTGAGCATGTAGTAAGCAGAGCCTGCTGTAAGCAGAGCCTGCTGTAAGGAAAGCAGAGCGTGTGCATGGCGTTTAACATTTCTCAGAAATTCCATGACCAGTGCTAGAGTGCTTTATGCATGCTTGCATGGGGTTTAAAAATCAACATAATGTTTACCTTACATTCATAACTCATGATTCATATTTTTGCCATGGTTTGAAAATGGAGGTAAGGTATGCTGAACAGCAGAGTCAGAACGAGCTGGAACAACAACAGTGGAAGGTGCAGAAAGTTCCTGTTCCTGTGGTATGAGTGGAGCGTGAAGAGACCGAGGTTGCGCAGAACAAGGTAAAGTTCCCGCAAGCAGAGGTGTCTGAGGCGCAGGAACAGGGTGCACGGGTTGAGCTCGGTGCAGCAGCTGAGGAGACTGACTAACAGGTGGAAGAGGTTGTACCTCCACCGAGAGTTGCACCACCGGTGGAGCAGCCAGGGGAGGAGGAGGAAGAGTGGAGTAATCCTCCTGATCCCAAACCGAAGGTTGCCTTAAAGAAGGCTGAGGCTGAACAACACTGGGAACAGCGAACACAGAAAGAGGTTCAACATCGTACGCCTGGCAGATGGTGCTGCGACTGGGTGCAGCGAGTGCAGGCGGGTTGAGTACAGGCTGAACGGGTGCAGGGGAGGTGCAACACTCTCAGCCCGACACTCACGCAACAGGTCCGAAAGCTGTGCTTGCATGGACTGTAGTAGAGTCCACAACATCGTACGCCTGGCAGATGGTGCTGCGACTGGGTGCAGCGAGTGCAGGCGGGTTGAGCACAGGCTGAAAGGGTGCAGGTGGAGGTGCAACACTCTCAGCCCGACACTCACGCAACAGGTCCGAAAGCTGTGCTTGCATGGACTGTAGTAAAGTCCACAACATCGTACGCCTGGCAGATGGTGCTGCGACTGGGTGCAGCGAGTGCAGGCGGGTGCAGCACAGGCTGAACGGGTGCAGCCGGTTGGTGCACCACCGGTGCAGGCGGGTGCAGCACAGGCTGAACGGGTGCAGGCGGTTGGTGCACCACCGGTGCAGGAGGAGGAGGAGGTGCAACACTCTCAGCACGACACTCACGCATCAGGTCCGAAAGCTGTGCTTGCATGGACTGTAGTAGAGTCCACAACATCGTACGCCTGGCAGGTGGTACTGCGATCAGGCGGAGCGAGCATAGGCGGGGGGAGTGTAGGCGCACTCTCAGCCCGACAAACTGATGACTGAGGAGAGTCAGAGCTAACCCAATGACTGCATCTGGGTTGTTGAACTTTACTTCGTACGTCTGGCATAGGTCTGGACTTTACGTTTAAGAGGTCTTGAGACCTGAGACCAGCGTTACTCTGCCTTTATTTTCTCCTCTAAATCTCTTCTGCAGACGAGCAAAATAAGGGCTCAATCGTCTGCGGGTGGGAGTGACGGTCTCGGTAAGACACGCCCACAACCACCGAGGATACTTCTGTGCGCCGATCAAGGCCTGCCGAACCCTTTTGCCCTTCGACATTGCTTCTCCCCTGGGCTTGGGAGCTTGCAAGAGGTCCCGGACTGGGAGGACGACTGGCGCGCACAAAAGTACCCTCACGCATAACACTGACATACTTTGCGCTAATCACTTATCACTTTGATTTCTGTTTGCACTTATTTCACTGAACTCGAAACTTTAAGTGGTTTGTACCTGAAACACGCAATTCTATCCTTCTCAAAAGTTAGTAATTGCGAAAACAGAATTACAATGTAACAGAAAAATCTAATGAAAGAAAATTCAGTGGCTGGAAAGAGACTAAACACTAGATCACTCTAGAAACGTTTAGTTTCTTCCCCTAAAGAGACTAGGGATAAGAGCAAAACGATAACGACGTTACTCGTACGCCTGGCAGGCTTGAGGGAAACGTTTATCCTCTTTCTCCCTCCGTCTCTATCTCTCTCTCTCTCTCTCTCTTGACTTAGAACCTGAGAGAAGAGCCCAATCATATATATCGTTAAAACATATTATTGTTAAAGGAAAAAACTGAAATATTTCCCAAAAAGAAAAGTTCCTTATTAGGATCAAAACCATTAAGTTAAGAAAGAAAGAACAAAACGCTAGACACGGTTACTCTTACTGCAATGTGAAACCGTGAACATACTTTCTCTATCGTAACGATAGAGTGCAAGTTGAAACGTTCTGAACGTCAACAACTGCCGAGACAAACAAAACGTTAGTTCAACTTTGAAAAAGTACGAGACTATCAAAGAAATTCTTTCAAAGACCTTAAAATAGCATAATATGTTAACAGGTAAAACCGAAATGACGGGCTCACGATAATTAACTTCGGTACCAAGAAAAGACCGCCTACTATTAGGAAGGTCGAATATAAACAAATATAAAAATTGATTTTAATAAGTTTATAATAAAAGGAAGTTAATCGAAGAGGCCTATAAGAGGCGGAGAGATATAAAATAAATCTATAACTTTTGTTAAGCAAAATTAAGAAAGAGAGTCTATACTCTCTTAGACACCAACACTTCCGTCTAAGGGAAGGGTCGGCCATTGAAAGGTGAACGAGAGTTCATACTCTCTTCGTCACCAAAATTAATCAAATTAATTCCAAAAGCTAACTAAGCTAAAATAGAAGTTTCCAGTAAAGCGACAGCCGAAATCAAAGAGAAATACTTCACCAAAGTCGTGAAAATACTCCAAGAACATAAGCGTATCCCAGAACGTCTTGTCAGAAGCACGACAGAGGAATAATTGAGGAGGTGTCAACAAGAAGTACTTGAGTACCTGGCCACAGGTGGCGCTGGTAAGAACACCCCCTTCTAGTATTGTGATAGCTGGCGTATCCCTCCATAGAATTCTGTCGGGCAACAGAGTTGACAGCTACATGATTATCGGGTAAGTTTAATATTGAAAATTTACAATTCGGGTAAAAGAATACAGTGAACAAGCTACGCATTTCAGGAGTGCTATCTCCCTTCCCCAGGCTTGAGTGTTGGAAACGATGAGAGCTACGTCCTTATATTTCTCCATCTTATCAGTGTCTGAACATTTGATACACTATCCGAGATTTCTAATTTCACTTGAATTTGTTTGTATCTACATGTTTATAATTTAAGGACCTTCTCACCAATTTGTATCTATTTAACATGCAAACCAGAGACCTTTAATAGGAGTATGACTTTGGCACAGCTGGAAATGGCCATTAAGCGTTCAATGAGATAAACACACCAAGGTGTCAGGTCCCATGCCCACCTGATAGGTAAAACTACCTTCACTTTGACCTATGACTGGTGTGGTGGTTAGGGCGAGTAATGAATGAATGATTTAAAGTTTTCAGGCATCCTGACATCTAAGGTCATTGATGCCGGTAACCTTTAATTTATGTATACAAAAATAAAAAATGAAATAAAATAAAAAATTAAAGAGTATTCAATTAAAATCATAATAATTGAATGTCATAAAAGTTAAATATTTTTCAGAAGACCTGCTTCTGAAAGAAATCTAAAAATGGCACTTGCATGGTAGGACACATCATTTCCAAGAATCTTGGCAAGGATGAACCTGCCACCCTCACCTCGAGCCTCAAACAAATATCTATTCCGCAAGTTGTTATAATTGGGGCATTCGGTCAACAAATGCCTTACTGTAAGAGGTACTAAACAGTTGTCACAATACGGTTGGTGTTGGCCCTTCAGCAGAAACTCATGTGTCAACCGAGTGTGACCAATACGGAGACGACAAAGAGACGTCTCCCATTTTCGGGGCATCATATTATACCTCCAAGGAGATATGTCATTTGTTACTTCCCTCATTTTATTGCCATCTTGACTATCCCATTGCTGTTGCCATTTATTACAAACCAATTTCTTGATGTCAGGTAAGAAATCATTACAGGGAATGGGATACCTTCTTGGCAGCAACTCGGATGCAGCCTCCTTAGCCAGTGAATCTGCCTTCTCATTCCCGGACACACCTACATGTGCTGGAACCCAACAAAATTGAACTGTTATACCTCTCCGTCCAATAAGGAAGAGCCATTCTAAAATCTTTAAAACTAGAGGGTTATTAGAATTAAAAACTTCCATAGCTTGAAGGACACTCCTTGCATCACTAAAAATTGTAAAATTACCCTCCTTCTCCAACGCTATTTTCTCAATAGCGGTTAATATGCCATACAGTTCGGCAGTAAATATGGAAGCGGTCAGAGGAAGTGCACCTCTACAATTAAAACCATTACTATGTACTCCAAATCCAATGCCAGCATCAGATTTGGAGCCATCAGTATAGATAAAAGTTGATCCTCTATGTTCTTTAACATGTTCATTAAAAAGAGACCTGGCTTCTAGGTCTGACATATTCTTCTTATCTCCAATAAAATATTTACAAAAAGATATCTCTGGTAACTTCCATGGAGGCGTTGATGATACCTTGAATGGAAGTACCTTATTTCTAATTATATCCAGACTATTTAATAATCGTTTCACTCGAAAGCCATAAGGTTGAGGAGATTTTGGGTGCAACTCAAAGTACAGTATATACATGTACACAAAAAAAATGTACGTATTCCAAAAATAGGGAGGGAACCTATTTCGCGGTTTTCCACCTATCGCGGTCGGTTCTGGTCCCCATTAACCGCGATAGGTGAGGGATTACTGTAATAATAAAAATGTAAAAGAAATTTACAGAAACACAAGCAGGGTATTAAGAAGCGTCAACTGTTTCGTGAATGGATTTCTCAACATGTCAGTCATTATGATATCTAGGTGATAAAAAGCTTCCTAGTATGAAAATAAAATCCTCCCAACAGACCACCATTCGTCGTCCAGACCAAGACCTTAGTATCATCACCTCACAAAAGAGCTGGTGGGTCCAGAGCGCAACCATATAATGTTGCCAGACCCACAATAACTCTTCAATCTGGTCATAACAAAAGGTGCGCCACAGCTTACCCAATAAAAGACGAGGGATTGTATCTGCATAGGAACAAAAGATTTTCATTCAGCCACTGCAAATTTAAAATTTCAAAATATTTACCACAAGACTGACCTGAAAGCTTCATTAACAGTGGAAATAAAAACAAAATAAGAAGCAACCCCTTTGTAATTATATAAAAACAGGAAGAACTTGGAAAGCGGACTTCTTTCCCTTTAAAATTGTGATAAGTTGGAGTGGCTGTTGAGCCGTCGTAGAGAAAGTCAATTTATTATTGGTGGGTTTGTGTGAAAATGTGTCCCATGTTGTAAAAACACTTGTTTCACAGAATTGACATGAATACGCCAAAATTATAGTTAAAACTTGCAGAAAATGTTTTTATGTTGAACAGGCTGACATGAGTCTTTTTATAGTTTATATTTGAAATATCTTTTTTAATGTTGTTATTGTTTTTAAAATATTTTATTTTTATTGTTCATTATTTCTTATAACGTTTATTTATTTCCTTATTTCCTTTCCTAACTGGCCTATTATTATTATTACTAGCTAAGCTACAACCCTAATTGGAAAAGCAAATCACTATAAGCCCAAGGGCTCCAAGGAAAAATAGCCCAGTGAGGAAAGGAAATAAGAAAATAAATAAACAATATAAGTAACGAAAAATTGAAATAAAATATCTTAAAAACATTAAAACAGATATTTCATACATAAACTAAGAAAAGACATATATCAACCTGTTCAACATAAAAAAAATTTCTACAAGTTTGAACTTTTCAAGTCCAAACTTGGGTGCTTTGAAAGTTTCTAATGACGAAAACTGGCGAAATGAGTTGTGGTAGTCACCACACAGACTGCTCCAAATACACAAAATCCAACTTAAACAGCATCTAATATCAGAAAAACAGAGGAAAATACAAATTTTGTACATGACTGTCCCATCATTGTACACAGAAAACCTAACCTGTATAGTTAACCCAAAACTGATGCAGTTTTCCTAAAAAATAACCATTTAAAAAACACGTTCCAGCAAAAGCAGCAAAAAATATCGGAAAAACACAGGAAAGCGCACATTTTGTACGTAGGTGTCCCATCGTTATACACACAAAACCCCACAATATTCTATTTTGTGTATTTGGCCCCAAACACCAGTTATAATCACCCAAAACAACAAAAACGTTCGTCATTAACGTATTTCAATATCGCAAAAACCCCCCAAAAAACGCAACATTTTAAAGGGACTGTTCTAACATTCTACACAGTAAACCCGATGTTAATTTGTGCCACTGTAGTTAACCTAAAAATCCTTCGGCTTAATTATACCATAGGAGCCTTTTTATATCAGCGGCCAGTTCCTCCCAAGTGCACATTAGATGGACACCGGCTAACCTAAACTCCCCTGCCCTAACCTGACCTCCAGGCTGTGTCCTTACCTACTTAACTAATGGGGGGGGGGTTAACGGCCCCTGCAACCCCCCTTACACTGCCGTATTCTTAGCCAGCCGACATCATACATACAGGTGGCCGCTATCACACATACACCCCTTATCAGTGTACTGTTCCGAGTAGGAACGGAGTCACCAAACTGATATTAAGTCATTGGAGTGCCAAAGTATAGCTACCTTCCTAAATTGGGTTAGCGGTGCAAGGGTAAATATAAGCCAGTTATATGAAAATAATGCTAATACCAGTTCCCTAGTTAAACTATATAGGTAATTTACTGCATATAACCATAATAAAACCGAAACATGATATATGATAATAATATTTATCGATTATCTTCTTGAAATATTATTATACACCGAAAACTACATTTGAGAACCTACCCACCACCGTATGACTATTTTCGATCTAGCCTGAACTATTGGCTTTTCCCTGCTACAGTACGATTGAATATTATTTATCAATTATATATTGATATATATAAGATTAAACTGTTATAGAGGAAATTCTGATAATAATGAAATATTCAACACCTTTTTGTGGCCAAAGGTTAAAACGATCGTAAGCGGGACAAGATCTTGGGGACTGAGATTCAAGTATAATTCAACGAATTTAAGTCTATAATATTTATAACATAAATTACTTTTAAAAGGTTTTACAAATATTGAAATTACTCTTACCTGTTAATTTCACATCTAAATAAAGCACTGTACAAGTGAAACTGCTTTTAAACATGTTGCCGAGGTTCAACGTTTGTCTTTTTGTTTACGTTTTCTGGTATCCAATACCGGGAAGAAAAGTAAAAAGTGTTTCAACTTCTAAATTTATTTTGGTTTTTTAAATACATACGTATGCTTTATTTGAGTTTATATACTTTTTAAAGGTTTTTATATAAATTATTAGTTTTATTTTAATTTATTTTATGTCTTGCTATGTGAAAATACAATGCGGAATATTAAATATTAATACATATGTTGGCATTATTTGGGCCAACCAAACAAAGGCCATTTTGTGTATTGTAATGCAGTTTTCAGTATATTATCATAACTTTATTCATCATGATATGATAAAATTATTTATTTTCATACTGTAAGTATTATATTTTATTGAAATAATTACTTTATGATATTCTATTGAATATATGCTACATTATATTATTCATATATAAAGAGCATTACAATTTTTCATTTTTGGCTAGCATAGTTTCATAGCGTAGCTTATTGTTCAATCTCCATACATATGGGAGAACAATATAAAATTAACCAAATCATTATTTTGATTAAATGTGCATTATATGTATAAATGACCAATGGAATATCAAAATGCTATGTAAAATCCATAAATAAGGATTTAGTTATTTCAGTACAATGGGAAACATTTATGTTGATACGTAGCCTATAGGCCTATATATAATCATATAAAAACACATTCGCAGAGTATACATTAATGTATGAGCTGTCCATACATTATTATATGTCTAAGATATTTCAAACCGGTTCCATAAGTCAGAAGATTGCTATTTCTATTCTTATCCAAAAACCAAACGAATTGTGAACCTTCTTTTCTCTCCTCAAAATCATCTCGTTTACTTCACTATCAAGGTTCATATATTCAGTTCTTAATTAGGTAAAAAAAAATCGGCTGTTTTCCTTTAATGATTCAAAGTCAAGTTTCGCTATTCTTCTTTTCTTTATCAGTTTCCATGTTTCACAACTCAGTCATTTCTTTCGTTTTACTCTAATTCACCGTCAGATTGTGGTGCTTTTCTTTATTAGTTTCCATGTTTCACAACTCAACCATTTCTTTCGTTTTACTCCTCTGTCTGATTGTGATGTTGGCAGATTCCCTAAATATTTATTTTTTTTTTACAATAAATATTCACATCTATTTTTACTTCATCATGTAACATTTCTAAGGCCAAAAATCTGTTTCAGCACTCTGACAATCCTTTTTACTAGTGTTAGCTTAGTTTTTCTATGTCATATCTGGGAATTATGAGGTAGGTTTGCATTACTTTTACTCTCTACATATACAATGAATAATAAATACCATGCACCTGGAGAGGGGATTCGATAGAAAATGTATAAATATGTTGGGTGGGGAAATAGTGACAATAACAGGGCATTCATTTTCTTTCCTTCTATATCACAATGGTTAAACCAGTCTTCTTCGTCATCGCTGTCCATGGCGGTAATGACGAATTACACACCATGTATATTGTCCCCTGACCAGTTCTGTTCCTCGAACGATCTAGAGTCCTAGACCTTCTCATAGGTAACCGACCACACCCCTCCCGAAACCTTCTCCGTTGCGAACAGCTTTAATTTATGTAATGAATTCCATTCTTATAAAATCTACATTACTTTAATCTTATTTTCTTCTTTTCTTTCTTATTTTCATCAATCTATGGCTTCTAGTTTCTCTTTTTTCATCTCTTGACCCTGTTTCTTTACGATAAAAGTTTGTTGTCGCTTCGTATATCAGGACTCCTTCAGATGTCATCCAGTACAGACTTCTTACATTATCTATTCATTGCTAAGAGGTCAATTTGGCTGCTATATTTTCCCACAAATATGTCCAAGTATACTCTGGTATATCTGTTTTCAAGCAGTGTTTCCCCATCATCAGCCCATTAGAAAAAGAAATTCCTACATACTGATATGGAGTGCCATGCTCTCCCATTATGTAGAAACTACTTTCCTCAAAGGCTTTTATTTCGAATCCAGTCTAAGTCTGGTTTCAGTGAATACACATAGCCAGGCCATATTTTAAAAGAACAGACAAAGGCTTCTCTAATTTGCCATGCTAGTTCAATTTTGTTAAGTTAACCTCAGGATTTATCAACTTATATCTTATTTCCTTAATACATGCTTCGCAACCTTCTCCCACTTGAAAAGGCTGCACGGGACTAATGGACATGACTACCATCTGAGGTTTCACTAAAGGCCACAGATCTTTCTCCTAACTCTGCCTCTCCCTTGTTGAAAGCCTCAGTTTTATGCTTTTACGAGTAAAAACGAGTTTGTATAATATATGCACATAATATATAGGTATATATGGTATTACACTACTGGTAACAATGCCGAATCGATCCAAGAGACTGTGCGATAAGATTTTATATATAATAAAGGCGACAAAAACTAAAAGGAAAATAAACTTATTTATATTTTGAACAAGACTGTTTTAATACTTTATATAAATCAATGTTTATCTTTTAAAAACACCCAAATCGTCACAAAAGTTAAAAACCGCAAAGCATAATTCTAATAGAGCAAAGTCATGACTTTAACAAAGTGCTGGGAGAGCAAATTACGAAAACACTCTTGGGAATTAAATTAAACCTTTGCAGTTACAGATTCAGTTTATCTACTTGAACAAATACTAACTTTCAAAGATTAAACTAGAACAAAGAATAACCAAGTATAAAAATTTCAATAAAATTACGTGGCATTTTCATAAAAGCACATATTAGGGAACAAAAGGGATTAATGTTCAAAATACTTTTAAAACATCCCTCCAAGAGGAGACAGAACATTGTAGATCCAAGTAACCGATTGATTACAATTTTTGTGTACAGAAGCAAAAGTCAAATCTGGAAGCATGTCAGCAATGAGGTTTAATATTACCTTTGATAAGCAATTTCCCAATGTTATATAGCTGCAGGACCAAAAGGCTCAAGAGTTAACCTAGTTTTTTTCAAATTTACTTACAAAAGACAATGGATTACGGTCAGAAAAAAATTAAAACAAAAAAGATTGATTTGTCTACATTTTTATTTACAAGAGACAAAGATGATTTATATACGAATCAAATTTTTTAAGAGCATGAAGGAAAGCCCAAGCCGCCTCTTCCACTGTAATCTAGGAACCGAGGCTTCAGTTTACTCTAATATATAATCTGGGGTCGTAAATCAGTCATCAGTCTGCATCAAAGCTGCTCCTACAGTCACATCACCATCTTCTACTTTAAGATAAACAGCTTGTCGGATTCAGATTGTAGCCTTCAACATGACTATCAATAGCTGCAAATGCAGGTTGACAATCTTCTGCCCACTATGGTCAATCTTAGGGCTGGCGAGATTAATCAGAGGTACAGCAACTACCGAAAAAGTTCGGACAGAACTCTTAATAAAATCCAGCCATGCTAAATAGAGCACTGAACTGCCTTGGTTACGGGAGTAGGATATTCTTTAATGCATGCAACTATCATCCTTGGGTGTAATCATTCCGCTCCCGACATCCATGACCAGAGTTACAAGACATTTCCAAAGGTAGTTTTCAGCCTGATTTCTAAGGCGAAGAAACAGGTCTCGCGATATTTATAAAAGTTCTTTCCATGTATCGTCGTGGACCATTGTCATCAATGACAACATCTCATCTGAAACAGAACATTGAAAGGTTGAAAGGTTTAAACAGCATTTGTCATTTCAAAGGGGAAGAACAGTATTGAAATTGAACACATTACGTTAAAAGGTTGAAAGTTTTCAACAGCATGTGTCATTTCAAAGGGGAAGAACAGTAGTGAAATTGAACACATTACGTTAAAAGGTTGAAAGTTTTCAACAGCATGTGTCATTTCAAAGGGGAAGAACAGTATTGAAATTGAACACATTACGTTAAAAGGTTGAAAGTTTTCAACAGCATGTGTCAAATCAAAGGGGAAGAACAGTATTGAAATTGAACACATTACTTTAAAAGGTTGAAAGTTTTCAACAGCATGTGTCATTTCAAAGGGGAAGAACAGTATTGAAATTGAACACATTACGTTAAAAGGTCGAAAGGTTTCAACAGCATGTGTCAAATCAAAGGGGAAGAACAGTATTGAAATTGAACACATTACGTTAAAAGGTTGAAAGGTTTCAACAGCATGTGTCAAATCAAAGGGGAAGAACAGTATTGAAATTGAACACATTTCGTTAAAAGGTTGAAAGGTTTCAACAGCATGTGTCAAATCAAAGGGGAAGAACAGTATTGAAATTGAACACATTACGTTAAAAGGTTGAAAGGTTTCAACAGCATGTGTCAAATCAAAGGGGAAGAACAGTATTGAAATTGAACACATTACGTTAAAAGGTTGAAAGGTTTCAACAGCATGTGTCATTTCAAAGGGGAAGAACAGTATTGAAATTGAACACATTACGTTAAAAGGATGAAAGGTTTCAACAGCATGTGTCATTTCAAAGGGGAAGAACAGTATTGAAATTGAACACATTACGTTAAAAGGTTGAAAGTTTTCAACAGCATGTGTCATTTCAAAGGGGAAGAACAGTATTGAAATTGAACACATTACGTTAAAAGGTTGAAAGTTTTCAACAGCATGTGTCATTTCAAAGGGGAAGAACAGTATTGAAATTGAACACATTACTTTAAAAGGTTGAAAGTTTTCAACAGCATTTGTCAAATCAAACGGGAAGAACAGTATTGAAATTGAACACATTACGTTAAAAGTTTGAAAGTTTTCAACAGCATTTGTCATTTCAAAGGGGAAGAACAGTATTGAAATTGAACACATTACTTTAAAAGGTTGAAAGTTTTCAACAGCATTTGTCATTTCAAAGGGGAAGAACAGTATTGAAATTGAACACATTACGTTAAAAGGTTGAAAGTTTTCAACAGCATGTGTCATTTCAAAGGGGAAGAACAGTATTGAAATTGAACACATTACTTTAAAAGGTTGAAAGTTTTCAACAGCATTTGTCAAATCAAAGGGGAAGAACAGTATTGAAATTGAACACATTACGTTAAAAGGTTGAAAGGTTTCAACAGCATTTGTCAAATCAAAGGGGAAGAACAGTATTGAAATTGAACACATTACGTTAAAAGGTTGAAAGTTTTCAACAGCATGTGTCATTTCAAAGGGGAAGAACAGTATTGAAATTGAACACATTACGTTAAAAGGTTGAAAGGTTTCAACAGCATTTGTCAAATCAAAGGGGAAGAACAGTATTGAAATTGAACACATTACGTTAAGGTTGAAAGGTTTCAACAGCATTTGTCATTTCAAAGGGGAAGAACAGTATTGAAATTGAACACATTACGTTAAAAGGTTGAAAGTTTTCAACAGCATGTGTCATTTCAAAGGGGAAGAACAGTATTGAAATTGAACACATTACTTTAAAAGGTTGAAAGTTTTCAACAGCATTTGTCATTTCAAAGGGGAAGAACAGTATTGAAATTGAACACATTACGTTAAAAGGTTGAAAGTTTTCAACAGCATTTGTCAAATCAAAGGGGAAGAACAGTATTGAAATTGAACACATTACGTTAAAAGGTTGAAAGTTTTCAACAGCATTTGTCATTTCAAAGGGGAAGAACAGTATTGAAATTGAACACATTACGTTAAAAGGTTGAAAGGTTTCAACAGCATTTGTCATTTCAAAGGGGAAGAACAGTATTGAAATTGTTACACATTACGTTAAAAGGTTGAAAGTTTTCAACAGCATTTGTCATTTCAAAGGGGAAGAACAGTATTGAAATTGTTACACATTACGTTAAAAGGTTGAAAGTTTTCAACAGCATTTGTCAAATCAAAGGGGAATAACCGTATTGAAATTGAACTCTGTTCCAACATTCAGTTCTCTATACTTATCAAGTGTGTCAGCCCGTGCTAATTTAATCAATACTAAGTATGGACATTTGCTATACGTGTAATTTTCTGCCTTTCAAGAGTTACGAAAATTACTAATAGTATCCAGTGGTTAGCTTGTGCGCCCTCCAAGCTCGTGCGCCCTCCAAGCTCGTGCGCCCTCCAAGCTCGTGCGCCCTCCAAGCTCGTGCGCCCTCCAAGCTCGTGCGCCCTCCAAGCTCGTGCGCCCTCCAAGCTCGTACGCCTTACAAGCTCGTACGCCTTACAAGCTTGTAACCTCCGAGATTCATAATCACAGCATCGTTGAAAAGATAAAAGACTGAATATTTAGTTTGCTCCTTACACTTCAAGGCACTGAACTAAAGGGGGTCACTAAATTCTGAGCCACTACAAAATATATTTAAAAAAAAATCGCCACATGAACTCATACCAGACCCCCACATATCACGTACACTAAAACAGGAGCCTTTGTAGGGTGACGGCCAGATCCCGTAGAAAACGGGAATATTCTGAACTGTGGCCGTCGTTCTAAAAACTATTTTGGCGGGAGAAGCAAACTTAAACCCACTTAACCTATGCTAAAAGCCATATCCTTAGCCAGGGGGGCTTTGCCCCCCCGGACCCCCCCCCCCCTTACACAACAGTTTCCTTACCTACGAGTATGACGGGAGAAGCTAACTTAAAAAACCCACCAAGCCTATGCTAAAAGCTGTGTCCTTACCCAGGGGGGGCTGTGCCCCCCCCGGGACGCCCCCTTACACAACATATTTAAGATCCGTAGACCATTTCCAAACGTTTTTATTCTATACAAGATAACAGTCTGAGCAATAATAAGCAAATTAGGATGCTTGGCCGTAGCGGTACAAACTACCCCTAAAACAAAACAATTGAAAAAGATACAAAATACACAACTCTTGGTGGAATAACTTACGAAATACATGACATACTTAACGCGTAGTCCTTACTAGTTACACTATGTCAGGCAATCTGATCTTTATACGAAATCTACCTTTCAAAGAAGACTAAATTACACTCCAGCAAGGAGAACTAAATACAAACAAAATCACAGTTCAAACAAGGATTACAGAGTAAATGCTATGCAAGTATAATTAAGGGGGAACTACACGAAAAAAGACAAAATAAATATTACGTGATATTATTAAACTATCATGACATTATGTATACAATACACACACACACACACACACACACACACACACACATATATATATATATATATATATATATATATATATATATATATATATATATCAAACCTTTGTTAATATATTTCATAACTGAATTGTAAAGGTTAAGGATTTCAGCTTCCCAATTTGCATGTCAAAATTCTTGAAGATAAAGGAATGAAGTCTATTGTCATAATGAAGACTTCTATTTCTCTGAATATATTTGATAATAATAATAATAATAATAATAATAATAATAATAATAATAATAAAAATAATAATAATAATAATAATAATAATAATAATAATAATAACGTTATTATTATTATTATTATTATTATTATTATTATTATTATTGTTGTTGTTGTTGTTGTTGTTGTTACTAATATTGCTATTTGTAGAAATATTACAGTTATTTATACCGAATTCTACCTCTGAGAATGAATATCCCATGGAAATTCATTAATGATAAATGCTTCTGGCTGAGCAAGGATTCGAACCTATGTCTTGAGCCGACACAATGCCTGCAGGGATGACTTTACGATTGGTAAAGTCATCCCTGCAGGCATTGTTTCGGCTCAAGACATAGGTTCGAATCCTTGCTCAGCCAGGAGCATTTATCATAAAGGAATTTCCAGTGGATACACATTCCCAGAGGTAGAATTTAGTATGAAATGCCATTAAGGTAGAGATATTTACATGCACAATTATATATATATATATATATATATATATATATATATATATATATATATGTATATATATATATATATATATATATATATATATATATATATATATAGATATATATATATATAAATATATATGTGTGTATAATACATATATATATATATATATATATATATATATATATATATATATATATATATATATACATATATATATATATATATATATATATATATATATATATATATACAGTGCATACATGTATATATAATGTTTCTTATTAAAACACACCATATAAGGGTTTCGCCCTTACCAAAGGGCTCATCAGGTGGGTTCTGCCAACTTCCATTTTTGAGAAAGATAGAAGCCAGCAAGGTTCCCACGACCCTCCTCACCACTACCTCATTTAATCCAAACAGCATGAAGCCAGGCAACTAAGCCAAGCTTCTTTAGGCCAGACAATTAAGCCAAGCCTTTAATCCAAGCAGCATGAAGCCAGACAACTAAGCCAAGCTTCTCTAGAACAGGCAATTAAGCCAAGCTTCATCAGACCAGGCAATTAAGCCAAGCCTTTAATCCAAGCAGCATGAAGACAGACAATTAAGCCAAGCTTCTCTAGGCCAGGGAATTAAGCCAAGCTTCACTAGACCAGGCAATTAAGCCAAGCATTTAATCCAAGCAGCATGAAGCCAGACAATTAAGCCAAGCTTCTCTAGGCCAGGCAATTAAGCCAAGCTTCTAATCCAAGCAGCATGAAGCCAGACAATTAAGCCAAGCTTCTCTAGGCCAGGCAATTAAGCCAAGCCTCTAATCCAAGCAGCATAAAGCCAGACAATTAAGCCAAGCTTCACTAGGCCAGGCAATTGAGCCAAGCTTCACTAGACCAGGCAATTAAGCCAAGCATCTAATCCTAGCAGCATGAAGCCAGACAATTATACCAAGCTTCTCTAGGCCAGGCAATTAAGCCAAGCATCTAATCCAAGCAGCATGAAGCCAGACAATTAAGCCAAGCTTCTCTAGGCCGGGCAATTAAGCCAAGCATCTAATCCAAGCAGCATGAAGCCAGACAACTAAGCCAAGCTTCTCTAGGTCAGGCAATTAAGCCAAGCTTCACTAGGCCAGGCAATTAAGCCAAGCATCTAATCCAAGCAGCATGAAGCCAGATAATTCAGCCAAGCTTCTCTAGGCCAGACAATTAAGCCAAGCATCTAATTCAAGCAGCATGAAGCCAGACAATTAAGCCAAGCTTCTCTAGGCCAGGCAATTAAGCCAAGCATCTAATTCAAGCAGCATAAAGCCAGACAATTAAGCCAAGCTTCTCTAGGCCAGGCAATTAAGCCAAGCTTCACTAGGCCAGGCAATTAAGCCAAGCATCTAATTCAAGCAGCATGAAATCAGACAATTAAGCCAAGCTTCTCTAGACCAGGCAATTAAGCCTAGCATCTAATCCAAGCAGCATGAAGCCAGACAATTAAGCCAAGCTTCTCTAGACCAGGCAATTAAGCCTAGCATCTAATCCAAGCAGCATGAAGCCAGACAACTAAGCCAAGCTTCTTTAGGCCAGACAATTAAGCCAAGCATCTAATCCAAGCAGCATGAAGCCAGACAATTAAGCCAAGCTTCTCTAGGCTAGGCAATTAAGCCAAGCATCTAATCCAAGCAGCAGGAAGCCAGACAATTAAGCCAAGCTTCTCTAGGCCAGGCAATTAAGCCAAGCTTCACTAGGCCAGGCAATTAAGCCAAGCATCTAATTCAAGCAGCATGAAGCCAGACAATTAAGCCAAGCTTCTCTAGGCCAGGCAATTAAGCCAAGCATCTAATCCAAGCAGCATGAAGTCAGACAACTAAGCCAAGCTTCTCTAGGCCAGGCAATTAAGCCAAGCATCTAATCCAAGCAGCATGAAGCCAGACAATTAAGCCAAGCTTCTCTAGGCCAGGCAATTAAGCCAAGCTTCACCTAGGCCAGGATATTAAGCCAAGCATCTAATTCAAACAGCATGAAGCCAGACAATTAAGCCAAGCTTCTCTAGGCAAGACAATTAAGCCAAGCATCTAATTCAAGCAGCATGAAGCCAGAAAATTAAGCCAAGCTTCTCTAGGCCAGGCAATTAAGCCAAGCTTCACTAGGCCAGGCAATTAAGCCAAGCATCTAATTCAAGCAGCATGAAGCCAGACAATTAAGCCAAGCTTCTCTAGGCCAGGCAATTAAGCCAAGCATCTAATCCAAGCAGCATGAAGCCAGACAACTAAGCCAAGCTTCTCTAGGCCAGCCAATTAAGCCAAGCATCTAATCCAAGCAGCATGAAGCCTGACAATTAAGCCAAGCTTCTCTAGGCCAGGCAATTAAGCCAAGCTTCACTAGGCCAGGCAATCAAGTCAAGCATCTAATTCAAGCAGCATGAAGCCAGACAATTAAGCCAAGCTTCTCTAGACCAGGCAATTAAACCTAGCATCTAATCCAAGCAGCATGAAGCCAGACAATTAAGCCAAGCTTCTCTAGGCCAGGCAATTAAGCCAAGCATCTAATCCAAGCTGCATGAAGCCAGACAATTAAGCCAAGCTTCTCTAGGCCAGGCAATTAAGCCAAGCTTCACTAGGCCAGGCAATTAAGCCAAGCATCTAATTCAAGCAGCATGAAGCCAGACAATTAAGCCAAGCTTCTATAGACCAGGCAATTAAGCCAAGCTTCACTAGGCCAGACAAATAAGCCAAGCTTCACTAGGCCAGGCAATTAAGCCCAGCTTCACTAGGCCAGGCAATTAGGCCAAGCATCTAATTCAAGCAGCATGAAGCCAGACAATTAAGCCAAGCTTCTCTAGACCAGGCAATTAAGCCTAGCATCTAATCCAAGCAGCATAAAGCCAGACAACTAAGCCAAGCTTCTCTAGGCCAGACAATTAAGCCAAGCATCTAATCCAAGCAGCATGAAGCCAGATAATTAAGCCAAGCTTCTCTAGGCCAGGCAATTAAGCCAAGCTTCAATAGGCCAGGCAATTAAGCCAAGCATCTAATTCAAGCATCATGAAGCCAGACAATTAAGCCAAGCTTCTCTAGACCAGGCCATTAAGCCAAGCATCTAATCCAAGCAGCATGAAGCCAGACAATTAAGCCAAGCTTCTCTAGGCCAGGCCATTAAGCCAAGCATCTAATCCAAGCAGCATGAAGCCAGACAATTAAGCCAAGCTTCTCTAGGCCAGGCAATTAAGCCAAGCATCTAATCCAAGCAGCATGAAGCCAGACAATTAAGCCAAGCTTCTCTAGGCCAGGCAATTAAGCCAAGCATCTAATCCAAGCAGCATGAAGCCAGACAATTAAGCCAAGCTTCTCTAGGCCAGGCAATTAAGCCAAGCTTCACAAGGCCAGGCAATTAAGCCAAGCTTCACTAGGCCAGGCAATTAAGGCAAGCTTCACTAGGCCAGGCAATTAGGCCAAGCATCTAATTCAAGCAGCATGAAGCCAGACAATTAAGCCAAGCTTCTCTAGACCAGGCAATTAAGCCTAGCATCTAATCCAAGCAGCATGAAGCCAGACAACTAAGCCAAGCTTCTCTAGGCCAGACAATTAAGCCAAGCATCTAATCCAAGCAGCATGAAGCCAGATAATTAAGCCAAGCTTCTCTAGGCCAGGCAATTAAGCCAAGCTTCAATAGGCCAGGCAATTAAGCCAAGCATCTAATTCAAGCATCATGAAGCCAGACAATTAAGCCAAGCTTCTCTAGACCAGGCAATTAAGCCAAGCATCTAATCCAAGCAGCATGAAGCCAGACAATTAAGCCAAGCTTCTCTAGGCCAGGCAATTAAGCCAAGCATCTAATCCAAGCAGCATGAAGCCAGACAATTAAGCCAAGCTTCTCTAGGCCAGGCAATTAAGCCAAGCATCTAATCCAAGCAGCATGAAGCCAGACAATTAAGCCAAGCTTCTCTAGGCCAGGCAATTAAGCCAAGCTTCAATAGGCCAGGCAATTAAGCCAAGCATCTAATTCAAGCAGCATGAAGCCAGACAATTAAGCCAAGCTTCTCTAGACCAGGCAATTAAGCCAAACATCTAATCCAAGCAGCATGAAGCCAGACAATTAAGCCCAGCTTCTCTAGGCCGGGCAATTAAGCCAAGCATCTAATCCAAGCAGCATGAAGCCAGACAATTAAGCCAAGCTTCTCTAGGCCAGGCAATTAAGCCAAGCTTCACTAAGCCAGGCAATTAAGCCAAGCATCTAATTCAAGCATCATGAAGCCAGACAATTAAGCCAAGCTTCTCTAGGCCAGGCAATTAAGCCAAGCATCTAATCCAAGCAGCATGAAGCCAGACAATTAAGCCAAGCTTCTCTAGGCCAGGCAATTAAGCCAAGCTTCACTAGGCCAGGCAATTAAGCCAAGCATCTAATTCAAGCATCATGAAGCCAGACAATTAAGCCAAGCTTCTCTAGACCAGGCAATTAAGCCAAGCATCTAATCCAAGCAGCATGAAGCCAGACAATTAAGCCAAGCTTCTCTAGGCCAGGCAATTAAGCCAAGCATCTAATCCAAGCAGCATGAAGCCAGACAATTAAGCCAAGCTTCTCTAGGCCAGGCAATTAAGCCAAGCTTCACTAGGCCAGGCAATTAAGCCAAGCATCTAATTCAAGCAGCATGAAGCCAGACAATTAAGCCAAGCTTCTCTAAACCAGGCAATTAAGCCAAGCATCTAATCCAAGCAGCATGAAGCCAGACAATTAAGCCAAGCTTCTCTAGGCCAGGCAATTAAGCCAAGCATCTAATCCAAGCAGCATGAAGCCAGACAATTAAGCCAAGCTTCTCTAGGCCAGGCAATTAAGCCAAGCTTCACTAGGCCAGGCAATTAAGCCAAGCATCTAATTCAAGCATCATGAAGCCAGACAATTAAGCCAAGCTTCTCTAGGCCAGGCAATGAAGCCAAGCATCTAATCCAAGCAGCATGAAGCCAGATAATTAAGCCAAGCTTCTCTAGGCCAGGCAATTAAGCCAAGCTTCACTAGGCCAGGCAATTAAGCCAAGCATCTAATTCAAGCATCATGAAGCCAGACAATTAAGCCAAGCTTCTCTAGACCAGGCAATTAAGCCAAGCATCTAATCCAAGCAGCATAAAGCCAGACAATTAAGCCAAGCTTCTCTAGGCCAGGCAATTAAGCCAAGCATCTAATCCAAGCAGCATGAAGCCAGACAATTAAGCCAAGCTTCTCTAGGCCAGGCAATTAAGCCAAGCATCTAATCCAAGCAGCATGAAGCCAGACAATTAAGCCAAGCTTCTCTAGGCCAGGCAATTAAGCCAAGCTTCACTAGGCCAGGCAATTAAGCCAAGCATCTAATTCAAGCAGCATGAAGCCAGAAAATTAAGCCAAGCTTCTCTAGACCAGGCAATTAAGCCATGCATCTAATCCAAGCAGCATGAAGCCAGACAATTAAGCCAAGCTTCTCTAGGCCAGGCAATTAAGCCAAGCATCTAATCCAAGCAGCATGAAGCCAGACAATTAAGCCAAGCTTCTCTAGGCCAGGCAATTAAGCCAAGCATCTAATCCAAGCAGCATGAAGCCAAACAATTAAGACAACATTCAAAATTCATCAGTACATCATGAATGTCTGTCGATAATTATTGGCATATAAATGACTAGCATGAAGAGAAGCAACTTGAGGCCTATTTCAGTGCTCTGGCCTTTGAACTTACGGGCTTTTACGCCGCGCCAGAGGTAGCCCCTTTATACCGAAATAGGTTTCGGCCAACTTCCCTTACTCCAGCTAGCTTATTAGTAGTCAGTAGTGTCTGATGACCACCATCAAGCCAGGCAATTAAGCCAAGCATCCTTAGGACCAAGACTGACTTTGCTCCCAGCCCTCCATCAACAGCCATTGGATGAACACCTCACCAGAGACGCAGCTTCCTTCCCCAGCTGAACTATCTTGGGCTAACCTATAAGGACAAGACTGCATACTAGAAGAAGCCTAGCTCGTTCCCTCTGCAGAGCCGGTCTTCTAGATTATTCCCCCAGAACCACCCGAAGGTTGGTATCCAAAAGAATAGATCTAGATATCCGACCATTTGTACACTTGACAAAGGTCCTGTACACCCCATCAAGGTACATAGCATACTAGAACCTGCTAGGTTTCTTCCCTCTGCAGCACCAGTCCTCCAGATTATTCCAAGCATCATCCAAGCTGGAGAGTTAAGCATTGCATTCCTCAAGCTGGGCCATCCATCCAAGCACCCTTCAAGGTGGGTAGTCAATCAGGTCAAAGGACCTTTTCTTAGGGTTCCTTTTCACTTTCATATTTTCACAGGGCTGCTCCTTTATCCTTCTTTACGCTCTAACACTATCCTTCGCTATACACTAACACAAGACACCCAAAACCTTTAAATCCTTATAATATCCTCATCAAGTCTGATATTATCCATGAGCTTTAGGTCTTTGTCCATGTCCTTTATTTGGAGCCATTCCTCGGCCTGGTCGTTGGCCATCATTTCCTCTTCCATGAGCTTTAGGTCTTTGTCCATGTCCTTTATTTGGAGCCATTCCTCGGCCTGGTCGTTGGCCATCATTTCCCCTTCCATGAGCTTTAGGTCTTTGTCCATGTCCTTTACTTGGAGCCATTCCTCGGCCTGGTCGTTGGCCATCATTTCCTCTTCCATGAGCTTTAGGTCTTTGTCCATGTCCTTTACTTGGAGCCATTCCTCGGCCTGGTCGTTGGCCATCATTTCCTCTTCCATGAGCTTTAGGTCTTTGTCCATGTCCTTTACTTGGAGCCATTCCCCAGTTAAGTTCTTGGTCATTGTATCCTCTCCCAATAGCTGAAGAACTTCTTCCGTGATTTGAAGCCCTTCCTCGAACTGGTCCTTGGCCATCAATTCCTCGTCCAAGGACTAGAGGTTTTTGTTTATGTCCACGATATGGAGCCATTCCTAGTCCTGGTCCTTGGCCATCAATTTCACGTCCTTGAGGTTGTCCAAAGGGAATATTTTGTCCATTTACATTTGGTTGTCCTGGTCCTCTCCTAATTTGATTGGGTGGTCCATATAGATTTGGTTGTCCTTGAGCTATTCCTCGTCCTGGTCCTTGGCCACCAATTCCTCGTCCTGGTCCTTGTCCAGGTCCTGGCATTCCTCGTCCTGGTCCTTGTCCTGGTCCTGGCATACCTCGTCCTGGTCCTTGTCCTGGTCCTGGCATTCCTCGTCCTGGTCCTTGGCCACCAATTCCTCGTCCTGGTCCTTGTCCTGGTCCTGGCATTCCTCGTCCTGGTCCTGGCATTCCTCGTCCTGGTCCTTGTCCTGGTCCTGGCATTCCTCGTCCTGGTCCTTGGCCATCAATTCCTCGTCCTGGTCCTTGTCCTGGTACTGGCATTCCTCGTCCTGGTCCTTGGCCATCAATTCCTCGTCCTGGTCCTTGTCCTGGTCCTGGCATTCCTCGTCCTGGTCCTTGGCCATCAATTCCTCGTCCTGGTCCTTGGCCATCAATTCCTCGTCCTGGTCCTTGGACATCAATTCCTCGTCCTGGTCCTGGTCCTTTCCCAATTTGATTGGGTAGTCCAAATAGATTTGGTTGTCCTGGTCGTTTCCCAAATTGATCGGGTTGTCCATATAGACTTGGTTGCCCCGGTCTTTTCCTAATTTGATTGGATTGTCCAAATAGATTTGGTTGTCCTGGTCTTTGGCCACCGCATCCACAAGCTGGAGCCTTCCCTAGTTCTGGTCTTTTGCCATCAATTCGTAGTCCTTGAGGTTTTCCAAATTGATTGGGTTGTCCATATCGTTTGGGTTGGCCATATAGATTTGGTTTTCCATTGAGATCTGGTCGTCCAAATGGATGTTTTTGTTTATATAGATCTGGCTGTCCATATCGATGTTTTTGTTTATATAGATCTGGCTGTCCATATCGATGTTTTTGTCCATATCGATCTTTTTGTCGGGCATATAGATTTGGTTGTCCAAATGGAAGAGTTGATTCATATGGATTTTGTAGTTGTAATGGATCTGGGTATTCGAATGAAGATGAATATTCAAACGGATTATATTGTTCAGGCAGATCAGGTTGTGCTGATGGCACCATACCTTTTGGCATTGGAAACCAACTTTCGATACGTTTAATCGTCGTGTCCTTCTTCTTCTTCTTCTTCTTCTTCTTCTTCTTCTTCTTCTTTTTCTTTTTCTTCTCCGATTTCTCGCCGAATTCCCCAAATTCAGCATCTTCCGTGCTATTACTTCCTAAGAATCTTTTGAAAATGCAAGGGAAAAGTTTCATTATTAGCTTTCTGTGCTTGATTAAAGTTATAAGAATTCCTAATTGTTTCAAATAAATGGTTAAATATATTAAGCCTGGAGAACTAATTAACCCAGAATGTTCACATGTTGAGCTCGAGTAATCTGTTGATTGACCTTCTTCTATTGATTCCTCGGTTCAGTCATTCTCCTCCTCCTCATCCTTTTCCTCATTCGTCTTCTTCTGATAAAGATCTTGTCTAAGCTTCTCTATCTGCCTTGTAAGGTCACACTTACCTTTACCTTCTCTTTTTATGTCGCCTTCTTTCAAAGAATTCATCTGCCTGGTACTTGCCAAGTCCCTTTTCAGCTTGAAAATTTCTTCCTTAAGCTTAGCAATTATTCTGCAGTCGGTTTTTTTCTGTAAGGTTAGACTCTCGCTTCTCTCTGGATGACTTACAACCTTTCCCTGTATCGGGTCTCTTCCATTCCAGAGGGAGACAGTTGGATCATCCGCAGTAACTTGACGATAATCCTTCTCCTCCTTTTCATTATCAACATCATTACTGGTTAAATTTACCTGTGTCGTTTCTTCAATCAGATCTGCCACTGACTCTTCTTTTATCTCTTCATCTGAGGAGTCCTCCTCTTTTACCTCCTCTTCTACTTGCTCCTCCTCCTTTTCCTCCTTTTCTTCATTATTCTTCTCATAAAGATGTTTTCTAAGCTCCACTATTTCATTCTTTAGCTCATCCATGATCTTTTCTATAGGTAGGTAGGACGCGGGAATTCCACTAGGCTTAGAAATAACTTTATAGTCTGCTTTTTCCTGCAGTGATTGACTCTCGCTCCTCGGATCTCTGGCCATTTGTTCCCGGTTCTTCTGGTCACTTTTAACCACCTCTTTTTGCAGCCAGCTATTTAAAGGAGGTCGTTTTGTTTCTTCCTTTGAACACCTGTGGACACTTCTTTTGACAGCCAATTGTTTTTGAACTGGTGGGCCCCATTGACCCTGAGGAGGTCCTGCTGGACGAGGAGCAGGTCCAGGTGGACCCCGAGGTCGTCCTGGTGGACCACGAGGAGCTGGTGGACCCCGAGGAGCTGGTGGACCACGAGGAGCTTGTGGACCCCGAGGAGGTGGTGGACCCCAAGGAGCTGGTGGACCCCGAGGAGCTGGTGGACCCTGAGGAGCTGGTGGACCACGAGGAGCTGGTTGACCATAAGGATATCCTGGTTGACCATAAGGACCATGAGGAGGTCCTTGGGGACCCCGAGGAGGTCCTGGTGGACCATGAAGAGGTCCTGGTGGACCTTGAGGATATCCTGGTTGACCGTAAGGATATCCTGGTTGGCCATAAGGATATCCTGTCTGACCATAAGGACCATGAAGAGGTCCTGTCTGACCATAAGGACCTTGAGGAGGTCCTGCCTGACCATAAGGGCCTTGTGCATAGGGGTCCTGCATTGCATAAGGGTCTGGAACATCTTTTGTCGTCTCCTTTCTTCTTCTTACCTAATCCAAATATCTTTTCGAAAATCTTCTTATACATTTTAAAAGGGTTGAATATGTATGGAAGGATATTTTTCATATCCTTGATGAATTCTGTCTGGATTGCTTCTAGGTCAGAGACCCTTTCTTCCAAAGTTCTATTGTCCATCTTCCTTCCATCCATGTTCATCTTCCTTCTTTCAAAATATCCCCTTTCATTCCACCAACCGTGCCTGCGCTTCTCCCGCTCCAGTTCCTTTTCTCTTTTCTTCATCTGCTCTTTGAAAACCTCTTCTTTCTGTTGTAGAAGATTCACGAGTCTAGTGTTTTCCTTTCTCAGTGCATTATTTTCTTTCGTGACGAAATCGACTTTCCTCTCCAGGGATAGTATTCTGTTCATCATTTCCTCACGGTCGCATTCGTCCTGGGCACATGGCTGCCTCGAACGTGCCACTTCTTTCTTCTTCAGAGAAAGATAATCTTTGATTATCTTGTGCCTAATGTGGGGATAAAACTCCATCGGCTCTTTGTCTTTTCTTTCTTTTTCTAAAATCCTCAACTTCCATTGGCCTTCCTCAAATTCACCGCCGTGGCCACCCTGGCGATAACGTACCTGTTCATAATCGTAATTGGTCAAATTTTCCCATTGCTGATTATCCTGTTCGTCGGTGTACCAGCCGTAGTATTCCGCCCGTAATGCTGCTATCAGTGTTTCCATGTCACAACCCCACTCGTCTCCATAACAATTTGCATACCAACCCAGGAGACTGTTGAGGTACTCTCCAACTACAAGCGAATTGTTCCATACTAGATGGTTGATAGCAACAGCCAAGCTGAAAGCATCAGTGCCGGGGCCGCACTCCCATCCCGAAAGGATCTTGGGAGCGAACCATTGACACCCATGTGGGATCTGTTGAGGGTTAAAAGGATTGAATCCGATCGGTGTCATTAGGCCTAAGTCGATCACTGTCACCCTCGGAACCCCTCCTTCGGGCGGAAAGTCTACCATAACGTTATCGAATTTCACATCGTTATGGCAGTAACCAGCGTCGTGGAAGCTTTGCAGTATTTCAGCAAGCTCTATCAGTACGGGCAGCAACTCCTCCCAGGGTGGTGCCATCTCCCACACCCAGTCTTGGAGCGTCATCTGATGGCACGACATGACGATCCCCTGCTTGTCTCTAGTGATTCCTATGACTTCTGGAACCGCCAAATGCTGTAATTGGAGGAGATTTAGAACTTCGGGATCCGTATCGCCGGTAGTCGTTTTCAGGCAGTAGCCTTCGAAAATCCCACCAAGTTTATGGACGCTTCCGAATGCGCCTTCTCCAAGTGCCTCGGTTACGAAGTACCAAATATCCTCATATTCGTACATGGGCAAACCTGTCACTGAACAGTATTCTATTGGGTACATCCAATCTTCATGGATTAAAGATTTCGTCCACATCTGGGACATTTTATTATAACACACAAAACTGGCAAAACCATTTGCAGCAGACAATGATACAAAACATCCATTCATCGATTTACTCGCCATTTTTTAATAATAACTATCTTCTTTGACACCGGAACCAAGTATAATAGTAAAAAAAAAAGAGAGAGAGAGAGAGAGAGAGAGAGAGAGAGAGAGAGGTAGAGAGGAGAGAGAGGAGAGAGAGAGAGTGAAAATGCATCTTCCCCACAGAGGGATTACTCGGAGGGGGAGGGGGAGGGGGGAGGGAGTGAAGGTAGATATCAGAGGAGAGAGAGAGAGAGAGAGAGAGAGAGAGAGAGAGAGTGAAAATGCATCTTCCCCACAGAGGGATTACTCGGAGGGGAGGGGGAGGGGGGAGGGAGTGAAGGTAGATATCAGAGGAGAGGAGAGAGAGAGAGAGAGAGAGAGAGAGAGAGAGAGAGACATTAGAATGCAACAAATTCTTGTTTGGCTTCAGCCGGAGTCGATATGTCTTCCGGTAAGAAGAGAGAGAGAGAGAGAGAGGAAGAGAGAGAGAGAGAGAGCTCCATTAGGATACAACAACTTCCTTTTCGCCTTCAGCCGGTATGTCTTCAGGTAAGAAGGTTCCAAGAAAGATAGAGAGAAAAACTAGCGTATAATAACTTTCTTATTTATTATCATATATATTAATGTACGGATAAAGCGACCGAGAATCCACTAGATAAAGAAGTGCAGAAAAAAAAAATAAAAAGACCGACAAGAAAATGAAAGATTAACACTAGTTTTCTTTCGCCTCGAATCGTAAAATTTTGCAGTGCTTGAAGCGTTCCTGAGGCAAAGCCAACTGGCGCTGAAGACATTTTTGGAATTATTCATTTTTCGTTCAATTCCGTATAGATTTCCTTCGTGTTCGTGTTGACAGTTAAGGAAATAATTGAAAGAAGAAGCAATCCTAATTCTCTCTCTCTCTCTCTCTCTCTCTCTCTCTCTCTCTCTCTCTCTCTCTCTCATAGAAATGTTCAGAGCGTCTTCAAAGGCGGAAGATGATTTGGTTTCTTCTCCGATTTCCATTTCATCCTTCACACATTTTGACTCCGAGAGAGAGAGAGAGAGAGAGAGAGAGAGAGAGAGAGAGAGTATGCATTATCATCCTTTTTCATTCCTGAAAACTAGGGAGAGAGAGAGAGAGAGAGAGAGAGAGAGAGAGAGAGAGAGAGAGTATGCATTCTCGTCCTTTCTAAACGCCACCAAGACGTTGTCTATTCAATATAAACGTAAAATAGCATATCTAAGTACCACACACACACACACACACACACACATATATATATATATATATATATGTATATATATATATATATATATGTGTGTGTGTGTGTGTATGTGTGTGTGTGCGTCTTTTAATTCCTAACCGTAAGCGCATCTTGTATAACAGCTGCCGAATGGTCGCTCGCTCTCGCATCTCTCTGTGTTTTAATCTATTCCTTCTCAATTCCATGTAAAACCTTTCGTCTCTCTATTTCTTATTAATTAATAAAACTCATGAACAAATGCATATGAAATCCACTCAAATAAGGTTATTTGTCTTATATATATATATATATAATATATTGTATATATATATATATATATATATATATCTATATCTATATATATATATATATATATATATAATCGGCTGTTAGTAATCCACTGCAGAACAAGGGCCTCAGACATGACTTTCCACTTGTGTCTGATTACGGTCTTTCTATGCCAGTCCACGCCCACAAGCTTTCTTAGTTCGTCAATCCGTCGTCTTCTCTTCCTTTTCCGCCTCTCTCTCTCTCTCTCTCTTCACTTGAAAAAGACGTATACTATTGTAAAATGTCTGATATTGTAAGGTTGAAAATAGCACGTTGCTCCAAGTAACTGATAGAATATATCAGCTGTTATTTTACGATATGAAATACGATAAAGTTATTTACATTTTTGGCGATTTTGTTTTCATGCTACGAGTAATAATTTTTGTATTAATGTTTATACAAATATTCTTCATCATTATACGTGTGAACTCTCTCTCTCTCACTCTCTCTCTCTCTCTCTCCGACCTGCTTCTCTCTGTAGACCTCGTGGCGTAGTGGTAAGCGCCCTCAACTCAAAGTCTGAGTGACCTAGGCTTAAAAGGTTTAAAGGTCACTCATGAGTGGCCAAGGCAAATGACATGGCTATGCCCTAGAGGTCAAACTTCCAGCCGATGTTTTTCTTCATGTTGAACAGGCTGAAAAGAGAGTCTCCCTTTATAGTTTATATATGAAAGATCGCATTTGAATTCTGTTGCGGTTCTTAAAATGGTTTATTTTAATTGTTCATTACTTCTCTTGTAGTTTATTTATTTCCTTGTTTCCTTTCCTCACTGGGCTATTTTTCCTTGATGGAGACCTTGGGCTTATAGCATCTTGGTTCTCCAACTAGGGTTGTAGCTTAGCAAGTAATAATAATAATAATAATAATAATAATAATAATAATAATAACACTCTCCAACTAGGGTTGTAGCTTAGCAAGTAATAATTATAATAATAATTATAATAATAATAACAATATTGATATTATTATTATTATTATTATTATTATTATTATTATTACTTGCTAAGCTACAACCCTAGTTGGTAAAACAAGATGCTATAAGCCCAAGGTCTCCAACAAGGAAAAATAGCCCAGTGAGGAAAGGAAACAGGGAAATAAATAAGCTACAAGAGAAGTAATGAACAATTAGAATAAAGCATTTTAAGAACCGCAACAGAATTCAAATGAGATCTTTCATATATAAACTATAAAGGGAGACTCTCTTTTCATCCTGTTCAACATGAAGAAAAACATCGGCTGGAAGTTTGACCTCTAGGGCATAGCCATGTCATTTGCCTTGGCCACTCATGAGTGACCTTTAAACCTTTTAAGCCTAGGTCACTCAGACTTTGAGTTGAGGGCGCTTACCACTATGCCACGAGGTCTACAGAGAGAAGCAGGTCGAGAGAGAGAGAGAGAGAGAGAGAGAGAGAGAGAGAGAGAGAGAGAGAGAGTTCACACGTATAATGATGAAGAATATTTGTATAAACATTAATACAAAAATTATTACTCGTAGCATGAAAACAAAATCGCCAAAAATGTAAATAACTTTATCGTATTTCATATCGTAAAATAACAGCTGATATATTCTATCAGTTACTTGGAGCAACGTGCTATTTTCAACCCTACAATATCAGACATTTTACAATAGTATACGTCTTTTTTTTCTTTTTTTTTTCTTTTTTTCGAGAGAGAGAGAGAGAGAGAGAGAGAGAGAGAGAGAGAGAGAGAGAGAGAAGCAGGAAAAGGATGGGAAGACGATGGATTGACGAACTAAGAAAGCTTGCCGGTGTGGACTGGCATAGGTAGGCCATAATCAGACGCAAGTAGAAAGTCGTGTCTGAGGCTTTTGTTCTGCAGTGGACTACGAACAATATTCCCATGATAAAAAAAATAATGATTTAGACCAAACGATAACGAAGAGCAAATTAAAAAGTAAGAAATAAATCAAGGTTTTCCTCTTTTAGAATATTGCAAATTCATTTTCAACTTGGGGTACCCACATAGATTATATTAGTAATGTAAATAAATGCGTGTTCCAGGGACGAAGCAATATGAAACTATCGCTCAATTCAGAGGAAAATTACTCACTGGACCGAACGAAATAATATGAAAATATCGCTCAATTCAGAGGAAGAACAGAGATGGGTTCCCAGTCCGAGTACATTTGAAGTAATAATAATAATAATAATAGTTTATTTATTTCATTGGTTACTTTCTTCATTCGGCTATTTTTTCTCTGTTGGGGCCCTTGAGCTTATAGCTTCCTGGTTTTCCAACTAAGGTTGTAGCTTGGCTTGTAATAATGGTAGTATTAAGTGCAGGCCAACGTTTTCGGTGTATTTATATTTCTAAGGATTTCTTCAGTCGAATCTATGTTGAGAGAGAGAGAGAGAGAGAGAGAGAGAGAGAGAGAGAGAGAGAGAGAGGAATAGGAAAGAATAAACTTCAAGACTTAGGGACTATAATATCTGACTGCTGGATCTCTCTCTCTCTCTCTCTCTCTCTCTCTCTCAGTATAGTTTGGAGAAGGGTGTAAGAACTGGGAGGCAGTTTGGACAAAAATCATAAAAATTAACAAATATATATATATATATATATATATATAGATTTATATATATATATATATATTACATATATATATATACATATATATATATATACACACATATATATATATATATATATAAATAAATATATATATATATATATTATCTAACGACTGGTGAAATCTAACCGAGGCCCTTTGCGTCAATACTCCCTCACATTATTATTATCATTATTACTACAATCTAAGCTACAACCCTAGTAGGAAAAGCAGGATGCTTATAAGCCCAAAGGCTTAAATAAGGTGAAATAGCCCGGTGAGGAAAGGATATAGGGAAATAAACTATACAAGAGAAGTAATGGATAATTAAAATAAATTATCTCAAGAACAGTAACGACATTAAAATAGATCTTTTATATATAACGTATAAAAAAATTCAAATAAAAGGAATTGAAATAAGATAGTACAGCGTGATATTGTATACCCCTCAAGCAAGAGAACTCTAATCCAAGACAGTGGAAGGCCATGGTACAGAGGCTATGGCACTACCCAAGACGAGAGGGCGGGAAGTAAAGGCGGGAAATCTCAATTTGGGATTCTTCTGGAGATTGTTCGAACACTTCGTCTTGTTTCATTAACCGGAACATTGAGTAGAGAGAGAGAGAGAGAGAGAGAGAGAGAGAGAGAGAGAGCAATTTCCTTCAATGTCAGAAGGGCTATTGCTAGACATCTTTCTCGGTGGGTCCTACTGTACCTTTTCCAGCATTTGCTATAAATCTCAGAAGGAGACGAAAATAAATGGAAAAGTCTTATCACAACGGAAAATACTGACTAAATCTTGGGTTGTTTCTCACAATGTTTCGCTCAGAAACATAAATTTTCAGTCATAGAACTCTGGGAAGCACTCAATTCTTCAACATTCGGAAGGACGAAGCTATATGAAACTATCGCTCAATTCCGAGGAAAACTATGTAATCTTTTGGGCGAAATAATATGAGAATATCGCTCAACTCAGATAAAGAACATAAGAGAGGCTCCCTATAGTCCGAGTGCTTTTGAAATAACAGTGAAGATGGATTATTATTAGCTTAGCTAAAAATAATAATAATAATAATAATAAAATGATCAGAGAGAATGAAGAATAGCAGAAAGTCATGATAAGAAATCGGAAGGAAGAGGGAAAATAAGATTAAGTTTGAGAATGAAAAGATAGAATAAACATTAAGTATATTAGAAAAACGGTAGGAAAAAATGAATAGCTTTTATAACTTAGATTTTTAAAGATTTAGCTACACTGCTACAGGGTTAAGGCTTAGCTTTTAGCTGGAGAAAAGCTGAGAAATTATATTGAAAATTTTGGTTTAGAAATATATCTTCTTAATGCTAAACGCTCACTCTGTCAAAGAAACAAATTCAAATCATGAAACGGTTTGGCTGAGAGAGAGAGAGAGAGAGAGAGAGAGAGAGAGAGAGAGAGAAAGGGGGGGGGGGTGGCATAGAGCACCCGGGTTTTCAAGCTAGGTTTGTAGCTTGCATGAGTTCTCTAGCTCGAGCATAGGCCTACTATTATGTCTAATTTCTCTTCCTCTTCTTTTCTTTTAGTTTTTATAGTTTATATAGGAGATATTTATTTGATGTTACAGTTTCTAGAATATATTATTTTTCTTTGTTTCCTTTCCTCACTGGACTATTTTCCCTGTTGGAGCCCTTGGGCTTATAGCATCCTGCTTTTCAAACTAAGGTTGTAGCCTAACAAGTAATAATAATTATAATATATTTTTCTCTCACCTTCCGTCACATTCAACTGGGTCAGTTGTGGAATGATAATTATTATTATTATTATTATTATTATTACTATTATTATTATTATTATTATAATATAAGCTACAACCCTAGTTAGGTAAGCAATATGCTATAACCCAAGGGCTCCAACACGGAATAAATAGCCCGGAGAGGAAATGAAACAAGGAAATATTATTATTATTATTATTATTATTATTATTACTTGCTAACCTACAACCCTAGTTGGCAAACCAAGATGCTATAAGCCCAAGGTCTCCAACAAGGAAAATTCCCAGTGAGGAAAGGAAATAAGGAAATATTATTATTATTATTATTATTATTATTATTATTATTATTATTATTACTTGCTAACCTACAACCCTAGTTGGCAAACCAAGATGCTATAAGCCCAAGGTCTCAAACAAGAAAAAATAGCCCAGTGAGGAAAGGAAATAAGAAATATTATTATTATTATTATTATTATTATTATTATTACTTGCTAAGCTACAACCTCAGTTGGCAAACCAAGGTGCTACAAGCCCAAGGTCTCCAACAAGGAAAAATAGCCCAGTGAGGAAAGGAAATAAGGAAATATTATTATTATTATCATTATCATTATTATTACTTGCTAAGCTACAACCTCAGTTGGCAAAGCAAGATGCTACAAGCCCAAGGTCCTCCAACAAGGAAAAATAGCCCAGTCAGGAATGGAAACAAGGAAAGAAATAAACTACAAGAGAAGTAATGAACAATTAGAATAAAGCATTTCAATGACCTGCCACAGAATTCAAATGAGATCTTTTATATATAAACTATACCACTACGCCACGAGGTCTACAGAGAGAGAGAGAGAGAGAGAGAGAGAGAGAGAGAGAACGTCACGAGGTCTACAAAGAGAGAGAGAGAGAGAGAGAGGAGAGAGAGAGAGAGAGAACGTCACGAGGTCTACAAAGAGAGAGAGAGAGAGAGAGGAGAGAGAGAGAGAGAGAGATCTACAAAGAGAAAACAGGTCGAGAGAGAGAGAGAGAGAGAGAGAAGCAGGAAAAGGAAGAGAAGGGCGATGGATTGACGAACTAAGAAAGCTTGCGGGCGTGGACTGGCATAGACAGGCCATAATCAGACGTAATTAGAAAGTCGTGTCTGAGGCCTTTGTTCTGCAGTGGACTACTAACGGCCTATTATAAAAATGATAAATAATAATGTGATCAGCACCCTAGCCCCTTCCCCACCCAATCTAGGACCAGGGAGGGCCGGGCATGGCTAAAGATGACTTAGCATGAACAGATAGACCTATAGGCTCCCCCATAACCAGCACCCCATACTTAGCTTTGAAGGATGGTGAGGTTGAAGACACTGTAAAAAGCTTATTGAACCTGAGCGTGACTCGAACGCCAGCATGGAACCAACGCCGTGGAGACCAACCTGTTTCCCCCTTAGGCATGATTTTGGTCTTTTTCGTTATTAATCTAAATAAGGAATTGGGGAAAAGGTGCGAAAGAAATAACTCGTAAGGAGAGAGAGAGAGAGAGAGAGAGAGAGAGAGAGAGAGAGAGAGAAAGAGAGAGAGAGAGAGATCCAGCTATCAGTTATTATATCTTGAAGTTATTCTTTCCTATTAGTCTCTCTCTCTCTCTCTCTCTCTCTCTCTCTCTCTCTCTCTCTCTCAGCATTGTTAGGAAGAAGGGTGTAAGAACAGTTAGGACAAAATCGATATATATACTCTATAAATTATCTTACAACCTGGCGAAATCTAACCGAGGCCCTTTGCGTCAATATAGCCTTTATTGACTTGGAAAAAGGCATATGACTTGGTATCTAGGGACCAAATTGTGGTGCTTAGGAGAGGTTTATGGACTCGACGGTAGATTGGGAGCTGCAATAAAGAGCACGCACGAACCATGTATGAACAATGTAAGGACTGGATACAAGAATGAAAATTGGTTTAGAGTAACAACAGGTGTTAAGCAGGGAAGCGTTCTTTCCCCACTCTTGTTCATTGCATATATAGATGTAATTATAAGAAGTTTTAAGGAAAGAATAAATATCTCGGGAGACTCATGATTTTTTGCTGATGATATTGCTTTCTGGACATATGATCGGAAGAACTAGAAAGAGCATGATAGCCTTGAACAATTGTTTAACAGAAGCCGGACTGAAGATGAACATTAAAAAAACAGAAATATTAACAATCAACAAAACAACAACAAGCTCCAAAGGAACATCATGATAAGAAATACGGTAATTAAGGACACCAACGCATTCAAGTATTTAGGGTGTATGTTAACAGACAAGGCTATAAGAACAAAGAAGAAATTACTGAACGAATAAAGAAATATAATAAATGCTCTGGAGCACTCTATCAATTATGAGAGATGCATACGTACCTATATCGTTACCGTTACCGATCCCACAATCCACCAGGATCATACGGGCGCTGGATGGTGAAACACCGCAATAGGAGCCTCCACTTGTCACGGTTATGTGCGAGTGCCTGGGTCTGGGCGAAGGGTTTTTCCTGTCCATTCAGCAATGTTGTCGGTCCACCTCTTTCTCCTGCCACCCCTCTTCTCTCTTCCCCTGAACTGTTCCCCTGGAGAATTGTCTTGGACAGGCCGCATGATCTTGTTGTGTGGCCATACCATTTTAGTTTTCTCCCCTCTTCACTGTGGACAGCAGATCTTCATAGCGTCTTAAGTGTTGTCTCACTCTTCTGTTGACTTCTTCATTTGTGACATGCTCAATGTATGAGATGCCAAAGCACTCGTCTGAAGCATCTCATTTCTGCAGCTTAGATCTTTCTCTGTAGCTCTGCCATCAGTGTCCAGGATTCACAAAGCATACAGAAGGATGGAAATGACTAGGGCATGCAAATAGTCTCAATTTGGATTTGACAGCGATGTTTTTGTCTTTCCAGATTGGATTAAGTTTTGCAAGCGCCGCTATTGTTTGCGCGATTCTTGCATGGACTTCTGGTTTGGATCCTTCTTGGCTGATGATTGCACCTAGGTACTTGAATTGTTGGACTGTTTCAAGTTGTTGACCACCGACCACGATTTTTGCTTTGATGATTCGTCGCTGTTTCTCATTAGTTTTGTTTTTTCAGCACTGATTTCCATTCCGTATCTGGTTGATGCTTCATCCAGACGTTTCACGAGGTTGACCAGCTCATCTTCGTTCCCTGCCAGGCCGTCAATATCATCAGCAAACCGAAGATTGCTGATTATTCGTCCTCCGATGCTGTGCTCACATGATCTTCGAGTGCATCTGTCATAATTTGTTCAAGGAAGATGTTGAACAGGGTTGGTGACAGAAGGCAGCATTGGCGGACACCTACTGAAGTGGGGAACCATTCTCCTATTTTGCCTTGGGCAGGACCGCGCTGGTTGCTTTGTTGTACAGCTGTTGGATCGTCAGTATTAGTTTTTGTCCCATGTTGTACCCTGTTCATTGTGGCCCCAGAGGGCATCATGCCATACGCAGTCAAATGCCTTTTTGTAGTCAATGAACACATGAAAGATGTCTTGCTGGTGTTGGCTGTACTTCTCACACAGAACTCGAAGATTAAAAATCTGTTCCGTTGTGCTCCTTCCTCTTCTAAATCCAGCTTGTTCTTCGGCAATGATCTCTTCTGCCTGGGGTCTCAGTCGGTTCAGAATGAC
>NC_090738.1:60944640-60954640 GCF_036898095.1 Palaemon carinicauda
CGATGAACTGATTCACTTCACTTTTGGCTCTGGTGATGGGCAGACGTGTCTGCTCCCACCCTCGCTTGGCAGCCTTTAATGTTTTGTCTTTACCTACTTTTTCTTCTGCTTAATATATATATAAACATTCTTTATGTTTATGTATATATTTGTGTATAGAAATATAGTAAGTTTCCTTTTCAGTGTTTGTGTGTTGTACCAGGCCACCGCTGTTTCACTTCATGGGGCGCGGCCTCTCCCTTGGTCCTTCGGTCGTTCCTTCAGCTTCCGATTATTCGGCCGCCGTGGGGAATCGTCATCGCTGGACTTTCTTCATTCATCCGTTTTCTCCGCTGTTCCTCCTTCCCTGCGGGGAACTTGGATTCTCAGCGAAGGGAACGCGGGAGTTTAGATTGACTACGGTCTCTCTCTCTACTCGAGATCGTTCACTCTTTTACTACTACTACGTATTATTACGGAAGCTTTTTTCCCGTGCGTGTTGGGTTGCTATTTGTCTCAATTATTTTTAATGAAATCTAATTGTATTTGTTAACTTTTCAGCTTTCTGTGGAGAGCACTTCCCTTCGGGGTTCAGTGGTTCTTACTATTTGTGAACATTCTTAGAGGAATTACATAATTATAATTCTGTTATAATTCTGTTTTTGTTACTGTTCTCCGCCCCCCCCCCTTCTCCTGTGAATGTCAGTGGGGGGGGGGGAGGACGTATACTTAATTTGTAATTCTTTTGTTTTCTATTCCCTCAGGGTTTCTCTTCGGAAATCCTCCTGTGGGAGTTTTTGTTAACTAATTATTTATTTTATTTTCCCAGTTAACGATCCAGTTTTTTCTTCGTTTGCCCAGATGTGCCAACGAAGCAGAGCTGCCCTGTTTGTGCCTGGGGAGTCTGCTGTTTTTGCCGTCTCATTAGGACATTGTCATGGGCGTGTTTTCTCTTAGAAGTTCTCTCGTGACAACTGTTAGCTCTTTAGTTCATCATAGAACGCTAAGGAGGTTCGCCTCCAGGGGTAGGTAACTTCCCTTCTGAGGGAGGTTCCCTTCCCAGGTATGAGTTTTTTCCCCTGCAGAGGGAGAACTTCTCATACCTTAATAATTCCTAGATGGGTTTTCCTGGTCCTCTGGTGGTTATGCTCTTGGTGCTGAGCGACCGCTCTTGTAACCATGCTCAAGGGGCTGAGCGGTTGCAAGGCCGGACCATGGAACTTCTTGCGACTATGCTCTTTGGGGCTGAGCGGTAGCACCTGCAGCTATGCTCAAGGGGCTGAGCAGCTGCAGGATCAATCTTGTGACCTCTCTTGTTTGCGAGGGAGGCCACTCATAAGGACTCCTCTTCGGAGGATTGCTCCTTATAGGTCAGCTTACTGATCTAACGGCCCTAAGGGGCGCCATCATCAGTGTCTTCTAGTCTCTTCTACGAAGTGTTCACCTCTCTCGTTCGCGAGAGAGGCCACTCATAGAGACTACTCTTCGGAGGATTGTTCCTGTTTAGACCAGCTTGCTGTTCGGGACCTCTCCGCAGTTCACCATCTCCTATACCTGCCGACCTGCTGTCTCTGTTCCTGGCTGCTGACGCTGTGGGCACCCACGTACCTCATTTTCCAACGGGCACCGGTCCCTTTGGGGCTAAAGGGGCTTTCTCACACTGTGAGTAAGTCCCTTGAGCGCCAGGTATCCCCTGCGTGCCAACGTTATCCTGTGCGCTCGCTCGCAATTGCGCGCAAGCGCTCGCCTACTGTTCCTGCTGTTCCTTAGGAATCCTGTTCCAGTGTCATGAGTTAGCGCACATGCGCTCACCAGAACTTCCAGTGTTGATCGTCCCAGTTCCTGATCGTCCTGCCAGCTGTCCTTTCATCCTAGCGTGCGCTCGTGCTTGCCGACGATCTTTTTACGCCAACGATCTTTGTACGCGCACAAACGCCAACGATCTTCCTTTGCGCTCTAGTGCTGACTATCTTCCGACGCTCACAAGTGCCGACGATCTTCGAGCGCCGATGATCTTCTTACGCGCGCAAGCGCCGACGATCTTCAAGCACCGACGATCATCTTGGCTAAAGATCTTCTTCCGCAAGTGAGCACTGACGATCTTCCTTTGGGCTCTGGTGCTGACTATCTTCTTACGCGCGCAAGCGCTGATGATCTTCGAGCGCTGTCGATCTTCTTTCACACGCAAGCGCCGCCGATCTTCAAGTGCCGACGATCCTTTTGGCAGACGATCTTCTTTGGCGTGCAAGCGCCGACGATCTTCTTACGCGCGCTAGCGCCAAAAATCTTTTTAAGCGCACAAACGCCTACGATCTTCAAGCGCCGACTATCCTCTTGCGCACACAAGCGCCGACGATCTTTAAGCGCCGTCGATCTATAAGCGCTGTCGATCTTCTTTCGCGCACAAGCGCCGAAGACCTACAAGCGCCAACAAACTCGTACGCGCGCGCGCTGATAACCGCGGGTGCCCGCGCCAACATTTTCACGGGCTCTTTATTCTGTTCCTGCACGTCAATCTGATTCCTGCTCACCCTATGAAGTCTCGCTCGTGCGCCCGCGCCCCTGCACGCCCGCGCAAGAGTGTTTTCAACGGTCTCTCGCTCGCGACCCCTGGGTTTTTCCCATTACGCCAGCGCCAGCATCTCTTGCGCGCGACCCTAGGTTTTTCCCATCGTGCGAGCGCCAGCGCCCTCCCTCTACCAAGGTGAGACCTTTTCCCACCGCCCCAACGGGAGAAACCCCACCTCGAGCAGGAGTTCTGAATCCCTCCTAGGAGGGAACCGAAGGACTCTAAGAGTTCTCCCAAGTAGAGCCTTTGGGGACGGGAGACTTTGCTGCCAGCTCTCCAGGGGAGGGGCAGCAGAGTCAGAGCATGCCCTTCCACTACTGGCAACAAGCTCTTCCCACCTCCACCAGAGGAGGTATTTTGAGATCATGGAGGAGTCTGGCTTAATTCTTCCGTTGCCCTCTGCGGAAGAGCTTACCAAGGGAGTCCCTCTCAAGAGAGATTCTAGCCGGCAAGTGACTTCCTCGGCGACAGAGATCCTAAGCCACAAGAAGGTCGCGAAGTGTGCCATGCAGGCTACTTCGTGGCTAGACGTCTGGTTACGTTCTCTTGGCATCTTGTTGCGATCCGAGGATCGGTCCAAAAAAAGCACCAGGAAGGCACTGGAGACCTTCCTCCTTTTGGGTGCCCGCACCATTGAGTTCTGGCCCACCAAGCCTCGAACTTGTGGGCCAATTCAATCTTAAAAGGACATGATGCAGTGGCAGAAAGGTTCCTTTCGAAGGTCCCGGCCTTCGAAGTCGGCAAGCTCAGACACTCTCCCTTATGGGAAAGAGTCTGTTTGAGCCCAAAGATACGGAACAGGCAGCTGGGAGGTGGAGGAAATCCAATCAGGATTCTCTCCTCCAAAAGGGCTCTCACAATGAAGCCCTACAGACCTCCAGCACCTCAATAACCTCACCCGTCCAAGACGACGAAATTGGCGGTGGCAGCAAAGATGACGGTGTCCAAACAGCAGCCCTTTCCTGTCAAACACAAGAAGGGCAGAGAGCCAGGGGTGGCAAGAATCCTAGAGGCAGTTGCCGAGGCCGCAAACGCTAGGATTGGCAATCCCCCTGCATGTCCACCAGTGGGGCGATGCCTACAAAGTTACGCATTCAGGTGGTAACAACTCGGGGCCGATTCCTGAACGATTTCCATAATCAGTCAGGGATATCGCATCCCGTTCACAGCAGCTCTACCTCCCCTGACAGCAAATCCAGTGTCGTTGAGCTCCTATGCCATGGGATCAGCAAAGGGGCTAGCCCTTCGGGCAGAAGTCTAGACCATGCTAAAGAAGGATGCTCTCCAAGAGATCATCGACGGTTCCCCAGGCTTCTTCAGTCGACTCTTTCTTGTAAAGAAGGCATCTGGGGGCGGGAGACCAGTCATCGACCTCTCAGCTCTGAACAGGTTTGTCAAACAAACTCCGTTCATCATGGAGACAGCAGACAGGGTCAGACTTTCAGTGAGACCACAAGACTTCATATGTACACTGGATCGCAAGGACGCGTATTTCCAGTTTCCCAATCCATCCGCCTTCAAGGAAGTACTTAAGATTCAGCCTAGACAACAAGATCTACCAGTTCGAGGTGCTGTGTTTCGGTCTCCACAGAACTTCAGGTATTCACCAGAGTGTTCACCCTGATCTCTTTGTGGGCACACAGGATCGGCATCCGTCTCCTCCGCTATCTGGACGACTGGCTGATCCTGGCTGACTCGGAGTTGACCCTTCTTCGACACCGGGACAAGCTTCTGAGACTTTGCCAAGATCTAGGGATCATGGTAAATCTCGAGAAGTCTTCTCTACCTCCATCTTAACGACTGGTATATCTAGGCATGATCTTAGACACCAATCTACACATAGGATAGCAAGGCTGAGGAGGGTTGCAGATCCTTTCCTCAGACGAGAAGAACTCCCAGCCCAATCACGGTTACGTCTTCTCGGTCACCTTTCCTCCCTGGCCCGTCTAGTTCCAATTGGGCGCTTCAGGATGAGATCCCTGCAATGGCGACCCAAGACCCGGCGGAATCAAGGTCACGATTCCCCGGACGTTTTGGTCCCTATGGGTCCTGCAGAACAGACGGACCTTCAAGTGATGGGTGACAGATGAAAACCTCCGAAAGGGAGTGGATCTTCTCACCCCCCCCCCAGATTTGATGCTGTTCTCGAACGCCTCAAAAGAAGGGTGGGTGGCCCACGTTCTGAACCACAGGACCTCAGGCCTATGGTTAGAATCAGAAAGTGCCTCTACATAAACCTGCTAGAGATGAAGGCCGTATTTCTGGCACTTCAACAGTTCCAACAGTACGTGGCGGGTCACTCTGTGGTGGTGAGGAGCGACAACACCACGGTAGTGGCTTACATCATCAAGCAGGGAGGTACCTTTTGACAACAGCTATCCCATCTTGCAGTAAAGATACTGAGATGGATTGAAGTCCACTCGTTTCCACTATCGGCTCGCTTCATTCCGGGCAAAAGGAATGTGCTCCCCGACAGTCTGAGCAGGGCATCCAAGATAGTGAGTACCGAGTGGTCTTTGTATCCTCTAGTAGCCAACAAAGTTCTGACTTTGTGGGGTTCCCTGACAGTGGATCCGTCCGCGACAGCCTTGAATTTCAAGCTTCCACTGTACTGCTTCCCAGTCCCGCACCCCAAGGCACTCTGGCAAGATGCCTTCCAACAACGGTGGGTCAACATCGGCGTTTACGCCTTTCCCCTGTTCTGTCTGATGAGAAAGGTGCTCATCAAGATCAGAATATCAGTCGACCTGTCAATGACCTTAGTAGCTCTGCTATGGCATCATGCAGAGTGGTTCCCGGACCTTCTGCCGCTCCTGACGGAACTCCCGAGAGGACTCCCTCCTCGACACGAGATACTCAAACAACCACACTCCAACATCTCCTACAAGCCGTAGTATCGCTGCGGCTTCACGCCTGGAGACTATACAAAATCTCCTCACAGAGAGAGGCTCTCCGCAACAAGTTGTGGAAAGGATGTCTCGACACCTGCGAAAGTCATCCGCAGGAGTCTACCTTGGCGAGGTAGAGAGTCTTCTGTGGTTGGTGTCGTGGAAAGGGTATCTCTCCACTCGATGCCACTATTCCAGCAATAGCGGAGTTTCTCGTGTATTTGCGGGAAGAGATGCGCCTTTCAGTCTCGGCAGTGAAAGGCTATCACTCAGCCTTAAGTCTTGCCTTCAGACTAAAAGGAATGGACATTTCCTCCTCGCTGGAACTACTCATACAAAGTTATGAACTTACCTGCCCTCAGTCGGAAGTGAGACCTCCTCCAGGAAGTGTGGTTCGAGCCTCAGGTCTCTTAAGAGACCTCAGTTCGAACCATTACGCCAGGCTTCTGATCGCCACCTGACTTGGAAGACGGTGTTCCTACTTGCTTTGGCCTCGGCCAAGCGAGTCAGCGAACTTCATGGTCTCTCGTATGACATCGCCCATTCAAGGGGATGGGTAGAGGTAACGTTCAGGTTCGTCCCTGAGTTTGTGGCTAAGACTCGAAATCCAGGAGTGCCGGACCCCCGGTTCGACTCTTTCCGGATTTCGAATCTCCGTTGTGTAACAGATGACCCAGACCATCTCTTACTGTGCCTAGTAAGAAGTCTGAGGCTCTATCTTAAGAGAACAGCTGCAATTTGTCCTCGAGTGCAAGCATTGTTTGGGAGCACAGGAAGGACGAAGAGGAGGGTCACTAGGAACACTATCTCAGCATGGATTCGGAGGGTCATCCACCATTCCCTGAATCCAGACCCTCCTCCGTCACGTCGCCCTAGAGCACATGATGTCAGAGGAATCGCTTCGTCCCTGGCATTTAAGAGAAACTACTCAGTAACGCAGGTTCTACAAGCAGGGGTTTGAAAGCGTCAAACGACCTTCACAACCCACTACCTGCAGGATGTGACCCACAGGAGGCTCGATACGTTCTCTATCGGCCCTCTCATGGCTGCACAACAGTTGGTTTAAACCTCAGGCTCCTTAATGCACAAGCAGCAGAAGGTTGAGGGCATTGTTACCCGGTTTTAGTCTGCATGAATGAAAAGATATGCCTGGCCCTTATTCTTTTCTTCATCCTCCCCTCTTTCAGGGAAAGCAGCATCCTGGGTTCTCTGCACAGCTGACCTCAAACCACTGCAGGTAAACCATGCTTCCTTGTGCTCCTAGTATCAAGATAATACTGTCGCATCCCCCATACCCTGACGAGGTGGTATTGGGAACGTCCTATCCTAGAATTCTATCTAAAGGATTCCAGGTCAACTTCCTAGGACGAGTCACACTTCATTCCTTCACACACAAGCTTACGTAGGCCGCAAGTTCCTTGCAGAGCAAGGGACTTGAGAGGTGCTGGGACTCTTTATCTCGAGTGCTACACACTCGGATTCTGAGTCCCCGGGCAAAGCTAAAGCCAGTAAGGCTGGGACTTACCACCCTACCTAATGGTTGAGTCACCCCATGTAAATAGCATGGTTTGTATTTCGGTTACGAAAGAAATGACAAATTCGTAGATAATTTGTTTTTTCCCTAACCATACAAACCTTAGCTATTAGCACATACTTGCCCGCCAGCCGTGTCCCCCGTGAAGTCCTACCTCTAAGCGAAGTGAATCAGTTCACCGGTGTGTGAGGGGGGAGGGGTAGCTAGCTACCCCTCCCTTACCCCGTCGCTAACTAGCGAGGGGGTAGTTAAGCCTCGTTAAAAATCTAATGGCTCTCCATTTCAGCTACGCCGAAAGTAATACCCCATGTAAATAGCTAAGGTTTGTATGGTTAGGAAATATACAAATTATCTACAAATTTGTCATTTTTATTCTTTTACCAGCGAGGAAGTGGTTGATTATTTTTTGAGCCGTAATTCCTCCTTTGGAGAATTGTTTTGTTTGAATGTTGATCTTTAGTTGATGACCAGGCCTGTATTACGATTGTGTTTAGGCTGCTCTATTGGATTGCTCAACTGTTTATGACGTGGCTTTTGTATTTTGATTGTTGATGATGATGATGAGGATGATGTTGATGATGATGATGATGATAATGATGATGATGACCTTGAAACGAGACTAAAACAACACAGATATAATGTTTGAACAGGAAAACAAACAAGTAGTTTGTTTCAGCATATGAATAACCATAATCACAATATTAATTGGAAAGGGGCAAAATAAATTTTATATTGTAAGGACATAACAAAACGCAATATCATAGAATCATGTATCATAAAGAAAAACCGTGTAAAATTGATCAACAATAGCCCAGGAATGTATAAACTTGATGAACTTCTTATAAACAATATATTTAAACAATTGTCATTTCTAAACTCACTGATTTTTAAACTAGCTATAATTTTAAACTAGTTGTGTATTAATTTTTATGTTATTGTATTATTTCTTGTTTACTGCTGTCGCAAAGGTGACTTTGATCCTGTTCTTAACTTTGTATTAATTGGACCTGAAGAGGTATGGCAATACGAAAGCGCTAGTCCAAGAATTTCGTTTTCCTGATCCTTCCTCCAGCATAGTGACAAATTTATACATCGCATGCCTCAGCGATAAATCGTCAACATGGATGCTGGACGCATCTTCACTCTCTACACTACTTTTGGAGACCTATTCCCACCTTTAACGCCTTTTGTGACAGTGTTTTTATCAGTTTTAATACGAGCTTATTGAGTGAAACTACAACGCAAGTTTTTACGTAAGTGCATGGAGGAACAAGTTATTCCGAGATCTCTGACAAATAGACGATTAAACCACTTGGCCACAACACCCTTCGAAGAATATCATCGGCTTCTCCTAAGAAAACACCTCGAACTGGCACAAATAGAGGAAAAGGCAGCTTTTCAAGAACTTAGAAAACAGAAGACAATCATGTTGAATATAATTCCAAATGACTGGGTAAATATCGTTTTCGATTTTTGTTACAACAAACTGCGATTAAAATGTGCTAAAATAAGTAGAAAACACAACAAAATGAACAGGTTAATACAACAAAGTAAGTGGACTACTAATGCTAATAACAATTTCGTTTGCAATATCTCCAATAAACCGTTGGACAATACTACCTCAGCAGCTTTGGGATATAGGATAAACTTTTCTGTTATAGAAAATATTGATTGGACTGATATCGCCAATGCATTTTGTAAATTGGAAAAATATGGTAACATTTCATTAGAGGAAATTAATATATGTAAGGGTATAGTATACGGTCTCTCAAGTAATAGTTTGCCCGCAAATGTTCCACTAAGATTTTTGAACGCCTATAAAAAGCTAAAGAAAGATAAGGATTTACACATTACGAGAGCTGATAAATCTAATACTTTAGTCATTATGAATCAGACAGACTATGATAGCAAAATATTAGAACTACTTTCAGACAGGGAAACATATGAAGAAACAAGAAATAACCCATTAGATAAAACCAACGCTTCGTTCAACAGAAATATCAAAACTATTCTAAAAGATTATAAAGAACTCTTACCCAGGTTTACAACTACTTGTCCAACTCTACCATATCTGTATGGAATTGTTAAAACACATAAGCAAAATAATCCCGTGAGACCTATTATAAGTTCTGTGAGCTCCTGTACATATAGATTATCAAAGTGGTTAGTTAACGAGTTGTCTCCCTTGCTCGGAAATATTTCAGGTGTGTCTGTTGAGAACAATAAGGATTTTATTAGCAGGTTGAGAAGGTTCAATTTTAATTATGATTTTAAGATGATAAGCTTTGACGTCAACTCCCTATTCACGAAGGTGCCAGTAGATGAACTACTAGAATTTCTCCAGGAAGAAATAGAAAAATATACTTTCTCTGTTGATTCTAACACCATGATAAAATTAATAAAACTATGTATTAAGGGTTGCAAATTTGTCTTTGGAAAGAAATATTATGAACAAAAATTTGGCAGGGCAATGAGCAACCCTCTGTCACCATTGTTAAGTAATTTATATCTGGAATTTTTGAAACCAGGTACCTTCCAAGAATACTACCTTTTGGCATCCTTTGGATTAGATATGTTGACGACATATTCTGTGCTTGGCCCATCAACAAAAATGAAAACATCTTTTTAACAGCAACAAATAATTTAGTACCGACTATAAAATTTAAAATTGAAATAGAAGTAGACAATCGGTTGGCCTTTTTAAATGAGTTAATTTTTAGAAATGATAGAGGTTTTAGATTCTCAGTTTATACAAAACCGACAAATGTGGATTCATACGTTCATTTTTACTCCAATCATCATCCTAGGACAAAAATGCTGGTTTTTTCATCTATGTTTTTAAGGGCATTGCGGGTCAGTTGCCCTGAATTCCTTGAAGCTGAGCTTGGGAAGATCCGGGAAATTACAGGTAATTTACAATACCCGGAGAATTTTATCGACACAGCTTTCTATAAAGCAAAGAAAACATTTTATGAAACTGACTCTAAAACTGATTTTAATAGGAAAAACCTCATTTTACCCTTCCACAAT
>NC_090738.1:60959640-60969640 GCF_036898095.1 Palaemon carinicauda
TCCTAAAGACAGATGACGTACGATGATTAATCATAGGATGAATTGTCTTTTTTCAGGAATAATTTGAACCTTTCGTAGGACTCAGCAGCAATAAAAATGGGAAGGATTAATCATAGGATCAATAGAACTTTTTCATGAAAAATTTTAACACTTCGTAGGACTCAGCAGCAATAAAATGGGGAGGATTAATCATAGGATCAATGATCCTTTTTCATAAATAATTTGAACATTTCGTAGGACTCAGGAGCAATAAAACAGCAAAACCCTAAAATCTCAAATATCGTGCTATATTGATAACCTAGAGACATTTGAAAGGTTTTAAGAAGGTGCTAACGTATTCTCAGCTTGTAAATATATTTAGAATAAAAAGCACTGGAAAAGAGATAAAAAAAAACTGAAGAAAAGGAAATAGAATAAAGTAAAAGAAAATCTAAAAAAGGTGGGTTCATAAATTATCTTTACTTGCTTCGTTTCACTAAAACCAAATTGATTTTCTAATCTATAATGAAAGAAAATTAAGATCAGTATCAAATTCTAGCAATAAATAATTAAACTTATCCGCGAAAAACCAAATATTCGACAACACTCGGGAATAAACATTTTATATTTTTTTATTAACTCAAAAGTAGCACATTTTGAAATCAAGTAAACTTTGGATCGTTTTGAAATAATTCATAAATCATATTAATTTTACCTGCTGTCGCATTCCAAGAGCTATCTTTATAAAAAGAAAATAAGAAAAAAAAACTTTTGTGGTTTTCACATGAAATTTTTCATTCACTTTCAGCACAATTCAGATGGCAGCCTACAGCAAATCCCAACAAAATGTTTGTAAAAATACATCGTTCTGAGCCATGAATTCTCTCGCCTGATTTCTCAGTGTCAGCAAGTTTTATTCAATTCAGTTGGAAGCCACAAAATCTTCGTTGCCTCTCCACTCGGCCACGATAATTGGCCTGCCCGTGGCTTTGAATTTCTCAACGTTAAAAGGTGTCTGTATCTTTCATTTCGGTCTTGACTGGGAGAACGTTCGAGTGGTTTTCCAGGCAATATTTTGTTGCGCATATCTATTCAGGCTGGGAGAGCTTTCTTTGTTTCTATATATTGACTTACAAGAAAAGATATTCATTATTTTTTATGTGATATATAAGTATATTGTTGCCGATCTCTCTCTCTCTCTCTCTCTCTCTCTCTCTCTCTCTCTCTCTCTCTCTCTCTCTCTCTCTCTCTCATTGATTTTTTGTCTCTACTACTACTACTACTACTTTGATTAGGATTACAACTATTGCTATTGCTACTAATAATACTACTTTTTTATGTAGCAATTCATAACGCTTCTTTTATTACATAACATTTTTAACTTTAACTTGTGGCTCCTTCGTTACTCTTCCGACTTAGATAAACATAAACCTGAAACCAATCACGCTGTTAAACTCTAGTAAACGACATTATTTTAATCGTTAAATAGGTGTGAGTCCTCTGCCATATTCCCCATTTCATTAACCCTCTTCTATTTTTAATTTTTCCAATTTTCCTTAGCTTCTTTTACATAAGCCTCAGCTCAAACCTGTTCAGTCTGATTATTCAATATCAGAATCAATTAAAGTAAAACGAAGTTGGCTTTATAGTCAAGTGTAATAGTTCAAAAAGACAAAACTTGAAATTGATGGGTTATTTCACATTCTTTTGCCCCAAAAGAAAAAAATTATCCTAGAACCTAATATGAAAATATGATTGCGCATAGCATTTAACTATAAAGGCAAAAGCGGTATATAACTATTTTTCTTTTACCCTTCAATTAAAAAGCCCAATTAAAACTTATTCTTAATCAACAGTGCCAAAAACACATTTGTAATCACTAAGCCTTTCGCACTGAGAGGCAAGTAAAGGGGAAATTGGAAATTATTATTAATCATTATCATTAAACTAATTACATTCCATTTGATGAAACGATTGTTTGTAGAGCAACATAGAGTTGTTTGGTTTATTTGGTTACAGAATTACATAGAAAGAGACAGAGAGTAGGAGAGATGGAAGGATGTGAACAGAAAAATATATGTAGGGCTTTAAAGGACTTTATATATATATATATATATATATATATATATATATATATATATATATATATATATATATATATATATATATATATAAATTTATATATATATTATATATATATATATATATATATATATATATATATATATATATATATATATATGTGTGTGTGTATGTATATATATAACATTTATATATATGCATATATAATATGTAAATAATTATATTTACCTATATTTATGTATATATTTCATAAGGAGGTATTGGATATATACAGAGACCTACACATGTACACACATGTATGTATACATACATGTATAAATATAAATATATACATCACATACATATACCAAAGGCACTTCCCCCAATTTTGGGGGGTAGCCGACAACAACAAGAAACAAAACAAAAAGGGGACCTCTACTCTCTACGTTCCTCCAGCCTAACCAGGGACTCAGCCGAGTTCAGCTGGTACTGCTAGGGTGCCACAGCCCAACCTCCCACATTTCCACCACAGATGAAGCTTCATACTGCTGAGTCCCCTACTGCTGCTACCTCCGCGGTCATCTAAGGCACCGGAGGAAGCAGCAGGGCCTACCGGAACTGCGTCACAATCGCTCGCCATTCATTCCTATTTCTAGCACACTCTCTTGCCTCTCTCACATCTATCCTCCTATCACCCAGAGCTTTCTTCACACCATCCATCCACCCAAACCTTGGCCTTCCTCTTGTACTTCTCCCATCAACTCTTGCATTTATCACCTTCTTTAGCAGACAGCCATTTTCCATTCTCTCAACATGGCCAAACCACCTCAACACATTCATATCCACTCTAGCCGCTAACTCATTTCTTACACCCGTTCTCACCCTCACCACTTCGTTCCTAACCCTATCTACTCGAGATACACCAGCCATACTCCTCAGACACTTCATCTCAAACACATTCAATTTCTGTCTCTCCATCACTTTCATTCCCCACAACTCCGATCCATACATCACAGTTGGTACAATCACTTTCTCATATAGAACTCTCTTTACATTCATGCCCAATCCTCTATTTTTTACTACTCCCTTAACTGCCCCCAACACTTTGCAACCTTCATTCACTCTCTGACGTACATCTGCTTCCACTCCACCATTTGCTGCAACAACAGACCCCAAGTACTTAAACTGATCCACCTCCTCAAGTAACTCTCCATTCAACATGACATTCAACCTTGCACCACCTTCCCTTCTCGTACATCTCATAACCTTACTCTTACCCACATTAACTCTCAACTTCCTTCTCTCACACACCCTTCCAAATTCTGTCACTAGTCGGTCAAGCTTCTCTTCTGTGTCTGCTACCAGTACAGTATCATCCGCAAACAACAACTGATTTACCTCCCATTCATGATCATTCTCGCCTAACAGTTTTAATCCTCGTCCAAGCACTCTAGCATTCACCTCTCTCACCACTCCATCAACATACAAGTTAAACAACCAGGGCGACATCACACATCCCTGTCTCAGCCCCACTCTCACCGGAAACCAATCGCTCACCTCCTTTCCTATTCTAACACATGCTTTACTACCTGTGTAGAAACTTTTCACTGCTTGCAACAACCTTCCACCAACTCCATATAACCTCATCACATTCCACATTGCTTCCCTATCAACTCTATCATATGCTTTCTCCAGATCCATAAACGCAACATACACCTCCTTACCTTTTGCTAAATATTTCTCGCATATCTGCCTAACTGTAAAAATCTGATTCATACAACCCCTACCTCTTCTAAAACCACCCTGTACTTCCAAGATTGCATTCTCTGTTTTATCCTTAATCCTATTAATCAGTATTCTACCATACACTTTTCCAACTACACTCAACAAACTAATACCTCTTGAATTACAACACTCATGCACATCTCCCTTACCCTTATATAGTGGTACAATACATGCACAGACCCAATCTACTGGTACCATTGACAACACAAAACACACATTAAACAATCTCACCAACCATTCAAGTACAGTCACACCCCCTTCCTTCAACATCTCAGCTTTCACACCATCCATACCCGATGCTTTTCCTACTCTCGTTTCATCTAGTGCTCTCCTCACTTCCTCTATTGTAATCTCTCTCTCATTCTCATCTCCCATCACTGGCACCTCAACACCTGGAACCGCAATTATATCTGCCTCCCTATCATCCTCAACATTCAGCAAACTTTCAAAATATTCCGCCTACCTTTTCCTTGCCTCCTCTCCTTTTAACAACCTTCCATTTCCATCTTTCACTGTCTCTTTAATTCTTGCGCCGGCCTTCCTTACTCTCTTCACTTCTTTCCAAAACTTCTTCTTATTCTCTTCATATGACTGACCCAGTCCCTGACCCCACCTCAGGTCAGCTGCCCTCTTTGCCTCACGTACCTTGCGCTTTACTTCCACCTTTTGCTCTCTATATTTTTCATACTTCTCTATACTATTACTCTGCAGCCATTCTTCAAAAGCCCTCTTTTTCTCTTCCACTTTTACCTTCACTCCTTCATTCCACCATTCACTGCCCTTCCTCATGCTGCCTCCAACAACCTTCTTGCCACATACATCACTTGCAATCCCAACAAAATTTTCTTTTGCTAACTTCCACTCCTCCTCTAAATTACCAGTTTCTCTTACTCTCACCTCGTCATATGCCATTTTCAACCTTTCCTGATATTTACTTTTTACCCCCGGTTTTATTAGCTCTTCAACCCTCACTAGCTCCCTTTTACATCCACCTACTCTATTCCCCCACTCTTTTGCTACAACTAATTTTCCTTCCACCAAAAAATGATCAGACATACCGTTAGCCATACCCCTAAACACGTGCACGTCTTTCAATCTTCCAAACATTCTTTTAGTTATCAACACATAATCCATTAATGCACATGTGTATATACATACAAATATAAATGCATACAGATTTATATATAAAACAATTTATATATATACTGTATATATATATATATATATATATATATATATATATATATATATATATATATATATATATATATATATATATATATATAATACAGCTATGTAAATATATATATATTTGTATACACACACACACACACATATATATATATATATATATATATATATATAGTATTTACATATATATATATATATATATATATATATATATATATATATATATATATATATATATATATATATATATATATATATATATATATATATACAGTATTTACATATATATATATATATATATATATATATATATATATATATATATATAGTAATTACACACACATATGTATATATATATATATATATATATATATATATATATATATATATATATATATATATATGTGTGTGTGTGTGTGTGTGTCTTTGTGTGTATGTATATACATACCTATATTTAGTTTATATGTCTCTAAATATATATTTTTTGTATAGGTATATATACGTATACCAATTTTTTCACAAACATACCAACGAAAGCAAAATACATTCCACCAAATTTTTTTTCTTTTCATGCGGTAAGTGCTGAAAGCCTAAATTCCTCATGTCACTTCATCTTGATTTCCAAAGTCGGAATCTTACTGAAAGAATACAAGAGACCCATAGGAGTATAGAATAGTGAAATATGTAAATTCAAGACACAATTGCGATAAAAGCAATACTTTCAACGAAGGGAACTCATTTACATCAATATTATGTACTGACTTCCAAGAAACCAACGATCACTTTATTATTGAGATATTGGCCATTTCGTTTTTGTTCAGAATAGAAATATTAATCTGCTTATGAAGCAATATCTTATAATTCTCTTGAAGCAAATCAATATAGGAATAAATATTTTGTAAAATATATTATTCATATTCACATTCTAAATGAGATATTAAGGCATCATAATTTACGATAATTCCTTTTCTTTAGAATTATAGCATTAGATTTTTTTTCGATAAACCTAAATGAACAATGAATATGAATAATGTTTATCTAATTACAATATCTTTCGATGAAGATAGCACTAAATGCGGTATATTACCGAGGTCTGTTCAAAATAGTCTTTATTCATTGTTACAAGATGTTCAGAATCATACATTCCACATTTATTTAATCCAGAGTTTTAAAATGATAAGTTAATTCAAGTTTTTTCATACGACTGCTATAATCATGAGATGTTCTACATATGAAAAAATCTTAGACAAATATAGCCAGAAAGTCTTCCTTTGGGTATGTGGAGAAAAGAAAAGAAAGGACCCATCTTCGCTTCTATTCAGATTTACAATTGAAAAAATATAATAAAAATAAGATACTTCTTCATTAGAGGTATAGTGCAAGCGTGAATTATTATGTCAGTATATAATTTTATTTCTTTGTCATTTCTCACATTTGTGGTCAATTATTCCTATTTTTAATCAATTTTCAAAAAGTAGTTCTGGTCATTGAGAGCTATATCAACCAAACTATTCTGGGCTTTGTTTCTTCAATAATGCTTGAGTACTTTAGTTTTGTCATATTTTTTATCTTCTTTATTCATGTTTTAACAAAATGGTATGTTTTTATTATTTCTGCTGAGATATATTTGCCTCTATTTGGAGTAAGGTTCGTTTTAGATATTTTAATTCATTTTGAATAACAACAATGAATAAGAAATTAATTATCATAATAATAATTATAATAACTATAATGCTGTATAAATAATACCTTCATATGTATCTGCTGGGCAGTGCATTTATAAGGTATTCATATTCATTGTGTCTATCCACAATATCAAAATAATTTATACATATCCCTAAATATTACATCCATCTATTTTTTTCTATCAAATTTTCATATATTACTACACTTATAATGTCTCGAACCTATTTATAACTTAACTTCATAGTCTATCAGGCTTCAGGCCCAGATAAAAGAAGTGAATTTAGCTTAGTATTAACCAAGCTAACATAAAATAAATATATTTCCTGTTTATTCTAAGATTTAGATTCTGCATATTTTGAACGAGTTTTTGAAATTTTCTTGTGGCTTTCCTTTTCAAAACCCCTCAAAAATCCTTCCTCAAGATGTAATTTTAGTTCAAATTTTGGTTATAAAAAGGATACTGCATCATTCTTTTTCCTTGAGATAAGAATAGAACTTCCAAATTAAAGAAAAATCACAAATACCTCGAAACATAGAAGTCAGAATCAGGAGGTCATCGACTGCATTCATCTTCCGATGTAGGTTTAAAGTTTCGAAAATTCTATCTGAATAGCAGCGTCTGTGTAAGAGATTCTCACAGCTTTCCTATAAATAACAAAAGTTCTCGGGAATTCAATAGAATATGTGAATTCATTCAAGTGCAATGAACAGGGGACAGAGTGTTTGCAACTGGTACTCAAAGTTGATATGAATTGCGTAACAGAAACTACTCTGAGCTTTTATTTTATTTTGTTAAATCTATGTGTACTTCGGTTTGGCTCTTATTTTTACTTCCTTTACTTTATTATTATTATTATTATTATTATTATTATTATTATTATTATTATTATTATTATTATTATTATTATTATTATTATTATTATTATTATTATTATTATTATTATACCAGGATAGAGCTATAACTAGATAACTAGCTATTGTACGTATTGTCTACAAAACAAAATAGAAAATTTCAGAAATCCTTTTGCATGGAATGAATGGAAGAAGTGAAAATAATCAATTTATGATTATGGAAAACATACTTAATTTAATACAAAAAAAGTTTATTTAATACAAAACAGTTTATCTAATACAAATAAAAATCAAAGGGGATGAAGACAGGAGCAGAAATTTACGAACAGCAGAGGTACATATGAACTGAATATATTTGTTTAGCAAGAATTTTAATGTATTTTTATCATTATTTCCAGTAAATTAATGACGTGAGATCAATCGGTAATGAGTACAATTATTCTGTTTGCAACTTTTACGAATATGTTATATTTATTCAGCCTCCTCCTGTGAAATGAGCATCTCTATCAAGAAATAATTCTTCATATAACTTGTATAAGAGTTCAGCAAGACGTAAGAACTTGAAAGTAGGATATTGTTTCCTCAAAAGATGTCGTGACTGTCACTGGAAGAAGTTGGAGAGATTTCTTATGTTTCCTAGAGTCGTGTATATTTTTGTGCCCATTTTTCGTTCTGTCATAGAGCTTACTGCTTTTAGAGTCTCACATACAGTAGAAGGGGAACTTCACTCTCTACAGGACCTCCGCTGTCGTTTTACCTTGTTCGTTCAGAGTATTTAACGTTTCATATCGCGTATTGTTCATTTACTGTTAAATCGTCACTGTTGTGTGACCGTTGAAATAAGTCTTCAGTTTCCTCTTGAGAGCCCTAATGTGCTTCAATCATTCGAATATTTCATGGGAGCTTATTATATAGTCTCGGGGCCGCATATTTAAAGGGTTTGGAGCCTAAAGTAGACATAAATATAGGCTCTAACACTTTGAAGCCATCTGAAACTATTCTCATGTCGACACGATTTGTTGGCTGCGCAATATGAAAGTATGATAATGGAAGTAGTTTTCCTCGACGATATCCACACGCCCATACACACAAACAAACACACACACACACACACACACACACACACACACATATATATATATATATATATATATATATATATATATATATATATGTATATATAATATATATATATATATATATATATATATATATATATATATATATATATGTATATATAAATATATATATATATATATATATATATATATATATATATATATATATATATATATATGTATATATATATACTTAAATATATATATATATATATATATATATATATATATATATATATATATATATATATATATATATATATATATATATATATATATATATATACGCATATATATACACATACATATATATATATATATATATTTATATATATATATATATATATATATATATATATATATATATATATATATATATATATATATATATATATATATATATATATATATGTACATATATTTCCTATAAGTCTAATTCTACTGCCCTTTGTTTTCATTTGTGTTTGCCCTAGATACTAATTCATGTATTTATATTATAAAGATACATTTCTTCTTCTAAAGTCGACTAACTCTCAAATATTTCATAGGGATTTCAGGATTTATTACGCTATTCCAGATATTGTAGAGACCTGTAACAATTCACTTGTAAAAAACCAGAAATTACGTGAACTGATATTATTATGAACGATGATTTGTAGAGGGGAGATTTTAGGAATCGACATTTATATGAAAATATGTTTTTATTATAGTAGGATGATTTTCTATACTTTTCATTAATTAGGGAAAGTTAAGAAAAGATAGTTTTATATGATATTTGATGAGAAATTTGCACCAGATTATCAACATTTCTATAGTATATCCAAATAGGATAAATATATGAAGCTTAACCCTATTTCAAAGATTTTAGTTATATTCAAGAAAATTATGCCTACTCACACCTATAAATGCACATGCTGAATGCAAGTTTATATTCGATCTTGGCCGATAGCAATATTGTTTGATATTTCATGTGTAACCTCTCCTGAATAAAACCTGATAATAGCATCTCTCCTTATCATATCGTTTCCTTATTTCTAGTCTATTTTCCAAAAGAAACGTGCTAGACGGACATATATCTTGAATATCCCTTTATAAAAAGAGAGGCCTATACGTAATAAATTCTCTACTGACATCTAGTGCTGATAGAAAACGTCCAGTTATGAATTATTTGTTTACTTCTATGATAAATGGTTCAACAGATTTTTTTTTTCGGGGATTGTTTTCTACCACATGGGTTTGAGGGTGAAAACTGGAAAACAAATATATGAAGTATCTTTTGTAATTGCTTTCTACTTACCTATATTAGATTTTTTTTTAACTACTTGCCC
>NC_090738.1:60977140-60982140 GCF_036898095.1 Palaemon carinicauda
TCAGAAATAACGGGTATAAAATGGAGTTGAATAGATACAACACCACTCAATGGGACAATTTTTTTACATACACAATAGCTAATACTTTGAATAGACTTCCAGCGGATGTGGTAAACAGAAAAACGGTAAACGAGTTCAAGTTATTAATAAGTTGGACAAGATCATAAGAACTCTCTGAAAGCTTAAACTAAATCGCTCTGCTAAAGAAGAAATGGATTCTCCACGGATGAACTAGAAATTATTTGAGACATCCATAATCCTTGTAACTCTCTCTCTCTCTCTCTCTCTCTCTCTCTCTCTCTCTCTCTCTCTCTCTCTCTCTCTCTCTCTCTCTCTCTCTCTATGAAGATATAATTTATATTGTGGTATCGTTTTTATTCACCATGATTTCCCAATCAATTATGTCACATGAATTTTAAAGTAAAGTAAATTATATGAATCTAGGTATTAGTATATGGCATTTTTAGGAATTGATATAAAAACCTTGGAAGTTCTCCAATTATGTACCACTGTGAACACTTCCTTTTACAGCGCCCTTATGTGTCAATTCAGTTTGTTTACTAAATACTGCCTTACCCTCCAGGTGAGTGAAAAACAGCCATGTCCTTGTATCCCCTTGTCTGTACCAACCGTGTGTCACACGATTGTACATAGTAACGACATCTTATTTTTTTTATGCATTATGCTTGTATCTTTGCTCTTCCCTCGCACCGATGGGAAGATGAAATAACATGTCTGTTTTTTTCACCGTTAACTGTTACCCGGTGAGCCTGTCGGTTGAACATGAAATTGCCTGTTATGATTTGCATGTCCTTTTTGCATGGAGTTTATGTAAATATAAAAGGATTTTCTCTAATAAAGTTTACTCAGTTGCTTTCATCCTGCCTTCGAATCACAACCTTCTCTCGGCCCGTCACATTGGACACCTGGCCCCTCACATTAGTGACCCCGGAAGTCGACTCGATGCTCACTCCTTCCACCCCTCTCGCCCCTCCGTCATTGGTACTATGGCAGTCTCCACGTAAGTTGGTGCCGCCCCCTTGAAGTTTTCGTCGTTCGCCATCGGAGAGGTGTTTGCTTGGTTTCAGCGTGCAGAAGTCCAGTTCCACATAAAGGGTGTCACTCACTCAACCACCAAAGCAAAGTATGTTCTCGTGGCGATACCCGAGGATACCTTCCCGGAAATATCCGACTGGCTTTGTGAACAAGGAGACACCTCAATAGCGCATGACGCCATCAAAACATACCTTCTGCAGCAGTACTCGATGTCGCCAGCCGCCTGTATAGCAAAGCTTTTTCAGCTGTCTCAACAACCATTGGGTGACCAATAGGCTTCGCTCGCCCTCAGGGAAATGAACAGTATCGCATGCCTGCAACCTGCCACAGACAGCTCTCCTCGTGAAGTGTATGTTCACTTCACGAGGAGAGCTGTTTGGGTACGCCGTTTACCCGAACCTGTACGCACTGCCATACCTGATGTCGATAGTTTACCCATAAAGGACTTGACCAAAGCCGACCCCCCTATGGACGGCCACTTCTCGAGCTTCAAGACCTCCATCAACGCCTTCACTCCTGACAAAGAGGACGCCTATTCAAAGTCAACCGAACCTGATGGGAATGCCGTAGGGCATACACACCTACCCCGTGACGTGTGGAAACTGCGACAAAGCCACCTATCTCTTACCACCCGCTCCCGCCCCCAACCAATGACTTCTACAGGAACTTACTGCCTCCCATCGGCCGCAGTTTTGCTACTACCACTACAGATTCGGGACAGCCGTAAAGAAATGTTCCAAGGATTGTCAGTGGCCAAAAAACGTGTAAGTGGGCCATTGGTCGTGGCAGTGGCCTCCCGTGTTTCTAATCTCTTCTTTTTACATGATGCAGGAACGGGCTTGCGATTTTTGGTAGACGCTCGTGCTTGTCGTTCTCTTTTGCCAAGGAAACACTTCAGGACATGATGTAGTCTGTCTACGTTTGCTGACGTCCACCTGGTAGCTGCCAAAGTATTTGCAATACCCACCTACGGTTACGAGAACCTCACATTATCGTTTGGAAACGGTAAATTTAGTTGGAAGTTTCTCATTGCTGACGTCACATTGCCATTCCTCGGTGCGGATTTCCTCTCTTTTTTCCACCTTCCGGTAGATGTCGCCCACCGACGATTAGTCAATGCAGACTCGTACTTGTCGACACCTCTTCAACCCGTCCCCTCCAACCTTGCTTTCCACATCAGCGCACCCACGGATACCTACGCCCACCTCCTCACGTCGTACCTGCAAGTTTTCCGTCCAGAACTTCTCCAAACGCCCACGGCTCCGGCCAAGCATGGTATTTATCACCATATCAAGACGACGGGACCCCCAATCTTTGCCAAATTCAGACGTCTGACACCGGAACGATTGGCAGCCGCCAAACAGACGTTCCTCGAAATGGAGGAAATGGGCCTTTGCATAAAGGCCTCCAGCCCATGGTCGTCACCCTTACACATCGTTTTGAGGAAAGATGGCTCCCTCCATCCGTGAGGGGATTACTGGCGCCTGAACATGCAAACAGAACCAGATCACTACCCCCTCCCAAACATCGCCGACGTGACCTCCTACTTGCACAAAGCGAAGGTTTTCTCCACGCTAGACCTCCCGAAGAGGTATTATCAGGTGCCTATGAACCCAGAAGTTGTCCCCAAGACTGCCATCACCACTCCGTTTGGTATATACACCTTCAATTACTCCATTTTTGGCCTTCGTAATGCTGGGGCCACTTTTCAATGTCTCATGGATGGCATCTTTGGGTACCTCCCCTTCTGTATATGCTATATGGACGACATACTTGTGTTCTCTTCCTCAAAAGAAGAGTACCTCCGTCACCTGCGCATCGTGCTCGACCGCCTGCAACAAAATGGCCCTGTAGTTCGGTAGGACAAGTTTACCTTAGGGCATCGCATAACTCCTGAAGGAGTCCATCTCCTCCCTGAGAAGGTAGCTGCCTTTCAGAACTTCCCCACGCCTTTCACCGTCAAAGCTTTGCAGGAATTCTTGGCCAGGATCAACCATTATCACCGTTTTCTACCAGCCATTGCCGCCACTCTTGCTTCCCTTTACGCCTCCCTCAAGGGCAAGCCAAAGGACCTGAAGTGGGGTCCCCTTCAAGAAGCATCCTTGTGCACTGCAAAGAAGGGCATATAAATCGCTGCAGCTTTCCCTTTTCCGATCACAGATGCCCTTCTCCTTCTCTCCACCGATGCTAGGGATGTCGCTTTTGGTGCAGTAATCGAACAGGCGGTCAATGGCTCGCTCCGCCCATTGGCCTTCTTCAGCAGAAAACTGTCCAAGGCAGAATTGGGTTATTCTACCTTCGATTGTAAATTGCTGGTGGTGCACAAGGCAGTCCATCATTTTCCTAAATTCATAGAAGGTACGCCCTTCGTCATTCCCACAGACCTTATGCCTCTGGTGCATGCCTTCACTAGACAGTCTGCTGCCTGGTCCGCCCGTCAACGCCGACATCTCTCCGCCGTGGCTAAATACAATTGCACCCTTCAACACATCCCTGGGAAAATGAATCCTGTTGCCGATGCCCTGTCAAGAAACACGTTGGCTGCCATTCAACTGGGATTGGATTACAACGCCTTGGCTGAAGCCCAACGACAGGATCCAGAGTATCAAGCATGTAGGACATCCTGCACATCTCTCAGTTGGGAAGATATCCCCCTCTACGACTCTAATACCACCCTCCTCTGTGATGTTAGTACTGGTAGATCGCGACCTTGGATTCCTGCTCCCATGCGCTGACAGTTGTTTGATTTCATTCACAACCTTTCACATCCCTCGTGCCGTTCTACTACAGAGCTGCTGAAGACGAAGTTCATTTGGCACAACATTTCTAAGGATGCTAAGGATTGGGTCCGCACCTGTACTTCTTGCCAAACTTCCAAGGTACATCGACACACAGATTCAGGAGTGGGCACCTTTCCTCAACCTCAGCGTCGTTTCGCCCACATTCATGTCGACATTGTAGGCCCCCTACCCCCATCACAAGGACATCATTACCTATTTACCGTCATCGACCACTCCACTCGTTGGCCTGAAGCCATTCTCATTGAAACTGCAACGTCCGACTCATGTTTATCTGCCTTACTCTCAGGATGGATTACAAGATTTGGTATCCCTGGGCATATTACTTCTGACAGGGGTACCACTTTCACCTCTCAATTGTGGACATCATTAGCGAATCTCCTGGGCACCACACTGCATCAGACAACTGCTTACAACCCCTCTGCGAATGAAATGGTTGAACGTTTTCATCGTACCCTCAAAGCAGCTTTGAAGTCCCGCTGCAAGGATTCCAACTGGTTTACTCAGCTTCCCTGGGTCCTCCTGGGACTAAGGACCAGTCCTAAAGACACCCTCGGCTTCTCGGCAGCTAAAATGGTGTATGGCGAAGCATCACATACAGACAAACTTGCAATCTGCAATGGACGTTTTCCTATGCAACGACACTAGCAAGCCACCGCTAACGCCCCCTTACATGGGCCCTTTCCTTGTGATCCGACGAAGTCAGAAAGCATTCTTACTAAACATTCATGGTAAAGAAGACTGGGTCTCCATTGATCCTCTAAAACCTGCCTATCTCTTGTCAGATGACCGGCCTACAGTATTCCTCTCTAGATCAAGGGGCCCTATTTAACATGTACAGTATGTCATTTTTAGAGGGGGAGCCATGTACCAATCGTGTGTCACACGATCAAACATAGTAACGAAATTTCATTTTTTGTATGTATTATGCTTGTATCTTCACTCTCCCCTTGCACCGATAGGAACCTGAAATAACATGTCTGTCTTCTCACCGATAACTGTTAACCGGTGAGTTTGTTGGTTGAACATGAAATTGCCTGTTATGTTTTGCATGCCCTTTTTTCCTGGAGTTTATGTATATATAAACAGATGTTCTATAATAAAGTTTACTCAGTTGCTATCATCCTGCCTTTGAGTCTCAACCTT
>NC_090738.1:60987140-60989640 GCF_036898095.1 Palaemon carinicauda
ATCAGAAAGAGCAAGCTGAGGTAGATTAATAGTGCCAAAAATATACCAGGAAAACTAAGGAAGGCGCACAGGACATTAATCCATTACGCACCAGCATCGATAATGCAGAGACTACTTAATGTGCTGCCAGCTCATCTAAGAAACATATCAGGAGTGAGCGTAGATGTGTTTAAGAATAAGCTCGATAAATACCTAAGATGCATACCAAACCATCCAAGAGTGGAAGATACAAAATACACCGGAAGATGCATTAGCAACTCTCTGGTGGATATACGTGGTGCCTCACACTGAGGGACCTGGGGGTACCCAAAAATAAAATAAGGCAAAATAAGGTAAGTAAGGCTCTCTCAAACGAATAGCTTGAATTTCATATCAGCTGAAATTAATATAAACTATCTTGTGGCCTAGCTAACGTATGCAAAGTCTACCATTTATTCGATTTACACATAAAAATATTCATACATACATGGATAATGAGAGAGAGAGAGAGAGAGAGAGAGAGAGAGAGAGAGAGAGAGAGAGAGAGAGAGAGAGAGAGAGAGAGAGAGAGAGAGAGAGAGAGAGAGAGAGGAAGGCTAAAGGAAGAAAAAAAATAAACATGTACTATATCTTTTCATACCTAAAAGCTCTGAATATCCTGTATCACATCAGCAAGGCTAAATTTATGATTAAAACACATTAACTGATAAAATATCACAAACTGAATTAAAAAATGCACAACTGATGTTATATATAATGAAAGTATGCATTGAATGATACAGGAAAACTATCCTATTCACATCATCTTAATAACTCTACAAGGAAAACTTGTTTAGGTAAAAAAAAATGTACTTTATTCAAGACGTTCTTAATTTGTCAGATGTGACTGAACAGAATGTTTTGACTTAGATATTTAGCATCATGAAAATAAATCGTGTTCCAGTAAGACGGGACAAGTATTATTGTGTAAAATACACTTTTAAACATATTCCATATTAAAAATATGGCTTGCATTATCTGCGTACCTTGGTGATTTAGCACAATATATTTATATTTTTTTTATCTATTTTAGATTTCAATGAATACAATATCTAGTGAGATATTCGAGGATTCTTCTTTCCATTGATTCTATAACGTTTCGCTTCATAACTTCATCAATTGACTACTGATAAACTTTCGTTTTGTAATCCTTTACATAAGTAGGAAGTCAACTCAAAATAAGTTTTATCAATTCAGCAATTTAATGATATTCTAAAGTTCAATAAACCTTCAATGATTATAATAGAGAGAAAGAAAAAATACCATTTTATATGAGTTCTATTTTCATTAATTTCAGTATTGATGAGACTTCTTGACCTTTATTCACTATTTATGCCACTGCATTTGGTACGAGTTACTGCTTCATCATTTTCAAATTTGAATCTTGATGTTTATTGGTGTCTAGGTACTTTTTGTGGATGGAATTATAAGGTCTAAAACATAGATAGTAATATTACCTTAGGTCAAAAGAATGAAGAAAATATTTCCTATATCTTGCCTACCTTAAGGTAAACAGGAAAGATTTTTTGTTGTAAATATCAATAATGATACGGTTATATTTATTGCTTTCCCTCGAGTTCTATTCTCTCTCTCTCTCTCTCTCTCTCTCTCTCTCTCTCTCTCTCTCTCTCTCTCTCTCTCTCTCTCTCTCTCCTTCATTTATAATCGAAACTTCCGTTGGACGTCTCTGAATTTCCATGACTTTCCTTGTCAGAATATATTCCCCAAATAAGTCTTCCAACGGCCCAAAAGGTGAAACCTATTTATCCGAGCAGGGCAATATGTCACGTCTGATAGATACAATACTACAATTCATTGCTGTCTCGATGATAAATGGTAACTAAAGTTTGAAATGGTTAGCTAAAACACAGCGGTGAGTATTTTTTTTCGTATATATATATATATATATATATATATATATATATATATATATATATATATATATATATATATATATATATGTATATATATATATATATATATATATATATATATATATATATATATATATATATATATACAGTAGATAAAATAATAGATATATATCTTACCTTTGTTTATATACATTTAAATACACATGTTTATATATATATATATATATATATATATATATATATATATATAAATATATATATATATATATATATATATATATATATATATATATATATATATATATATATATATATATATATATATGTATATATATATATATATATATATATATATATATATATATATATATATATATACATATATATGTATATATATATATATATATATATATATATATATATATATATATATATTTATATACATATATATATATATATATATATATATATATATATATATATATATATATATATATTTATATATATAAATATTATACTGGCTATCTTCTTATCTCTATCTCTCTCCCTCTCTCTCTCTCTCTCTCTCTCTCTCTCTCTCTCTCTCTCTCTCTCTCTCTCTCTCTCTT
>NC_090738.1:60999640-61004996 GCF_036898095.1 Palaemon carinicauda
ACATCTATTTATTTATACATATACATATATAATACATATATACATACACACATACACGTGTGGATATATATATATATATATATATATATATATATATATATATATATATATATATATATATATATATATGTATATGTATATATATGAATGTGTATATATATGAATGTATATATATATATATATATATATATATATATATATATATATATATATATATATATATATATATATATAGACACAGAGTATATATGATCAGTCACAAGGATATTTTCATAGTGCCTTGCATCTTCCATTCATAAGTGACCTTCAACCATTTGGATAAGAAAAAGGACACCCATGATATGAAAGGAAACAAGAATTATTTCACAACGTAGGCAATCAAGCAAATTGAAGCAAAATTATCAATATTTTCCGGATGGCAACGTTTAGTGTACTATAATTTCGCAACGTAATTAAAAGATATTGAGTTAATGCAAATATTATTAATCATTTAGTACTGCCTAAAGTTTAAGAATTTCAAAAATTAAAATAAAAAAGAGATTAATAACTTCTAAATTTTGGTTGATTTTCTCTTCATATTAATGTCATGAAATGAGACTAAAGTAAAACTTCTTTTTGAGAATCTGGTAACTAAACAAAATTGTAGTGTTATAATTATTTAATTTTTATTAAGATTTCTAAATGTGATAGATAATACTTTTGCAGCTCAAAACATAAATGTTTTAATGACATTTTCTCCTCATGAGTTCAGCAAGAGAATACAAAGACTTCTCAACGATCTTCATTAATTTCTTATTATTAATTTTATTTTAAAGTCCTTAACCAACCAAAGTCATATAGATTTCTATAACTATTAATAAATCTATATATTATTCCTATTCAATTGCTTTGTACGTAGAAAAGAACTTTCTTTCATGGCGTGATAACAGGGAACTACGAAATATTATTTTATGGATGTCATAATTTTTAACATAAACAATCTCATTGCAAAAAATTTATTGATTTCCCCCCAATAACCTTTGAAATACACTCAACCTGCAATAAACATTTTAATTACAAATGTTTAAATTAACTATAGAAAGAGAGAGAGAGAGAGAGAGAGAGAGAGAGAGAGAGAGAGAGAGAGAGAGAGAGAGAGAGAGAGACTTGCCTGTAGTTTGTTTTTAGCTTTTAGTATAAAAAAAGACCGAATCAAATGGAACAAGTGATACATTGATGAGCAGTGTGAAAATCAAGGAGTGTGCTCTCAACAGGCAAAACTAAAGCTATCTTTTGATCGCAGAAAATACAAACTAGAAAATCTTCTAATGAAACTCCCCCATATACATCCCAAATCGACAACCACTTATGTTTTATTAGAAAATAGTGCTTATGAAGGTCACTGAAAGCCTTTACTCTTCTCAAAAAAAAAAAAAAAAAAAAAAAATAAAAAGATAAAATACATATATATTACCATTTTCCATTATAATTTTTTAACAAATGTTCATATTTCGCTTTAAAAGCCATAAAGGTCACCAGATCAAAGTGTGTTTTGACACCTATGATTTGATTGGACGTATTTGAAAGCAGCTTTTATGATCAACGAATCATATAGAGGCCGGAATGCAGCTCCTGTCTTTGATGGTAATCCGAATAGATGCAGTAGAGAATAATCAATCGCTCTCGTATTTTCTAAAAGGTGGATGACTTGTGGATAATGATGGTATTGGCGCAAATATTTGTTATATACGTTACTGGAATTCAGGGGTGATACAAATGTGAATTCAGATATGCAGAAAGTCTATTTGGAAATTAGTTTTCTTGTCATTTTCAACATTTTTTTTTTGGTAATTTTTAGGTATAGTTATTATTATTATTATTATTATTATTATTATTATTATTATTATTATTATTATTATTATTATTATTATTATTATTATTATTATTATTATTATTATTATCATTATTATTATTATTATTATTAGTAGTAGTAGTAGTAGTAGTATTTATTGTGTAGCTACAACCCTTTTAGGAAAAGTAAGATGCTATAATCCCAGAGGCCCCAACAGGATAATATCCTAGTGAGGAAAGGAAACACAGAAAAATAAAATATTCTAAGAACAGTAACAACATTAAAATAAATATTTCCTATGTAAACTATAAAAACTTTAACAAAACAAGAGGAGGAGAAATTAGATAGAATAGTGTGCCTGAGTGTAGCCTCAAGCAAGAGAACTCTAACCCAAGACAGTGGAATACCATGGTACGGAGGCTATGGTACTACCTAAGACTAGTTTAATTAATGAAAGTATTAGTAGAAGTTCTGTCTAAGATAATGTAAGGGGAAAAAGAGAAGGTAGTCGAATACTGAAGCGCAAACGCTTCCAACAGGTTGTATACTGAAATGCAACCGCTTTCGGTGTGTTTTCAGTAGTTTCTATATTTTTTCTTCACTCTTAATTAGTGCAAAACATCATGCAGAAATGAAATTATTTCCCAAATTTGCAGTTTTCCTTTATAAGATTAGATCCAAATTGTATATTTTGTAGGCATCTTACATACAATGTCCAATAGATTAGTATTTTTATTTACTAAACTAAATTAATATTCATTAAGTTTTTAAATATTTGACAAGATGAAGTCCTGGTATTTCACATGAAATCCAGGAAATACTGAAAAAGAAAAAATCTTAATTTTGTCGCAAATTTACTATGATTCATTGTATACGTTTCCGTTATATTACAGAAATCAGGTTAGACCAAGTTTATGGGTTAATACACTATTAGCACAATTAAAAAAAAAAAAAAAAAAAAACAGACTCACAACACAATCTTCACTACATTTGTCATTTCATTTTACTATTGAATATATGTACCGGAAGAAATCAGAACTTTATCCTTAAGCAAATGACATAAATAACGCATCTTGTATACAACAAGTGTATTTTAAAAAGTAACGTGTATCTTGAAAATATCCGGAACTGACTAAATATCTTATTTATTCCAGTCACGTCAAGATTATTCCTTCATCCAAAATACATCTGGATTGAAAAAGAAAAATAATGGATACATTTAGAAGACATTTTCCAGCCTGCGCTAGATAATATTTTTAATTCTAAACAGGGTATTTTGTTTTAAAATTCCAATAATTACGAAGATTAATTCAAGCTTAATGATATATAGAATATCCTATCGTATAATCATTGATCATGGAAAATTTACAAATTTGCAGTTGGTATTCGTTATACATAAGATGATATACAGTAAGTGATCATGTCACTCATGAGAGGTAACTTTTGGCTGGCAGTCATCAAGCTAAAGATGTAAAATGTCACTACATTAAACAGTTTCGATCTCGAAGGTAAAACAAGCATTTAAGTTCGACGACATGCTTCATTAGCGTAACCCGAGAAATGAAGTTTGCAAGAAAAAAATCCTTATTCAACATTTCAGTGAGAAGAAGAAGAAGAAGAATAAGAAGAAGAAGAAGAAGAAGAAGAAGAAGAAGAATAAGAAGAAGAAGAAGAAGAAGAAGAAGAAGAAGAAGAAAAAGAAGATGAGTAGAAAGGGAGGAAGAGACTTCTAAAGTTTACTTTTGAAATTCATCCAAAAATATAAATTAACAGTTTCTAACTATTAAAGTAAAGATTTTTTTTTTATTTAAATAAATACTAAAATTCAAAACACTGAAGACTTTGAATTAAAGTTCTGGTACCCTATATCTAAGAAAATATATTTTTATTTGACTGAAGATAAAATAATCTAACTTGAATCAAAATGAATCCACAATCACAGTCATCCATACTTGAAACAGAAATTACATTAACCCTCAATCGTTCCAGCAAATTTCAGATCTGAGTTCTTAATTTACCTGCTGCTTAGTATTATAACAAATATCCACCATGGTATAAAATGTCTCCTAAAAGCTTAACGATGACCATTTAAAAATTCCACATAAGATTCATTTCTCCAAATATAAGGTCAACTACCCTTAGAAATATGGTTTGAATATCAATGGATAATTATGAGCTTGATATAAAAGTAAAGTTGTGGAAATAATCATGATCAATCTAATTTCGAGAGTTAATTATTTCCACTCTCCCACAAAAAAAGAAAAAAGATAATTAGAAGGTCAAGAATTTTAAGCTTAAATCTTCGTAATCACTGAAACTGATTTTGTCGTCCCTGTTAGTGTCCATGTAATCAGTTTTTTTTAATATTTAAAATAATGAAAATTTCCTAAAAACTAAATTTTTGAGATTTTTTAGGTTATTAAAGCCAAGATATTATATGCTTTTCTCAATGCCATTAATAAGATAAATAAATGAAATAGATAAGCAGTCACTCACAACAGAGCGGACATTACACATTTTATGCATCAACTACAATCATGATGTTTTCTAGCATTGAATACATATTAATATAATTGAAAAATTATATATTTTAAATGCAAGTAATCAGGCTTAGCGTTAGATTAAGAAATAAAAAAGCAACCAGAAGGCTCCTGAAACCTCAAAAAAAAAGCAAGAATGGCGAGAGCCTCTAAATCTTCTCGGAATGTGTACTCTCCCTGTGGTTCTATATATTACATTCACCTAATGACTTTAGAACCTTGTTTACCAACTCGGCAGTCATTAGCCTCAGGAATACCAAAGGACACGTTGGGTCTTTTTTCGTGTAACGACTACATTTAATATCTCTCTCTCTCTCTCTCTCTCTCTCTCTCTCTCTCTCTCTCTCTCTCTCTCTCTCTATCTCTCTCTCTCTCTCTCTCTCTCTCTCTCTCTCTCTCTCTCTCTCTCCTCTTTCTTTTATATCCTTAGGATTACAGGCATACGAAATACACATACACACACACACACACACACACACACACACATATATATATATATATATATATATATATATATATATATATCTTTATATATATATATATATATATTATATATATATATATATATATATATTTATATGTCCATATATATAATTATGTATATATATGTATGTATATATACATATATATACAAATATACGTATACGTATATATATATATATATATATATATATATATATATATATATATATATATATGTATATACATATATATATATATATATATATATATATATATATATATATATATATATATATATATATATATATATATATATATATTTATAGGGTTTATATACATTAATGTATATATACATATATATACTTATATACGTATACATATAAATATATATATATATATATATATATATGCATATATATATATATATATATATATATATATATATATATATATATATATATATATATATATATATATATTTAGATTTTTCTATCTATATATATATATATGTAAGCATAAATCT
>NC_090738.1:61022996-61025496 GCF_036898095.1 Palaemon carinicauda
AAAGGTATCATCTGTTCAGAACTTTACCCCGCTCTCGGCCATCAAAACACTTAAAGAATTTTTGGGCATGGTAAACTCTTATTACCGGCTCTTGCCATCCATCAAGGCTACTCTTCCCACTCTATGCTTCCCTCAAGGTCCAATCAAAAGACCAAATGCTGGGTCCCATTCGGGAAATGGGCTTCTGCAACGCCAATAAAAACCTATCAGCTGTTGCTGATCTAACCTATCCCGTGTCACATGCCCCTCTCCTTCTCACCAACAATACAGGGACGTCAATATGGCTGCAGTACTTAAATAGGTGGTCCAAGTCTCATCCCGTTCATTAGCCATCTTTAGCAGAGAAAAGGAATCTGGCTATTCCTCCTTCGACATCAAATTGCTGGTGGTTCATTTGCCTATAAGACACTTACGCCATTTTTTAGAAGGTACGCCCTTCATCATTTGCATACCTTCCCCCGTCAGTGCAAACACCTCATCAACAGTAAAGGTCATCCCCTCTCTGCTTTGGATGATTTCAACTGCACCTTTCAATATATCCCTTTGGAAATTAATTTTTTTTGCATAAACCCTGTCAAGAAACACTTTAGGCTGCAATCACCTGGGATTGGATTACAACGCCTTGGTAGAAGCTCAAAAAAACGAAGATGGAAAACATCCTGCAAATCCCTTCTATGGGAGGACAGGGCCCTCGACGAATCTAACGCCACCCTCCTCTATGATGTCAGTACTGGTAGGCTGCGACTAAGGATACCTGACCCCACGCGCCGACAGGTGTTTGATTTCGTCAATGGTCTCTCACATCCTTTGCGCTGATTCACTTCCTAATTATTGAAGACAAAGTTCATTTAGTCTGACATTACTTAGGATGCTAAAGATTGGGTCTGCACCTGTACTTCGTGCAAAATTTTAAAAATACATCGGCACATGGATTTATGTGTAGGTCCCTCAGTTCAACCTTAGTGTACTTTTGCCCAAATTCACGTTGACAGAGTAGGCCCCTACCCAAATCATAAGGGCAACTGTTACCTGTTAACTGTCATTGACTACTCCACTCGTTGGCTTAAAGTCATCTCCATGCAAACTGCAGCATATACGTCATGTTAATCCTCCTTACTTTCAGGGTGGATAGTGAGATTTGTTATCCAAGAACATATTTCTTCTAACAGGGGGTACCACATTCACCTCTCAATTTTTGGAAGCCCTTAGTAAATTTCTTGGCCGTCACTCTACATCAGGCAACTACCTACAACCCTGCAGCTAACGAAATAGTTGAATATATTCATTGCACCCACATATCAACTTTGTTGTCTCGCTGCAATGACTCCAAGTGGCTTCCCCAGCTTCCCTAGGTCCCCCTGGAACTAAGGACCACTCCTAAAGATCCCCTAGATATCTTGGCTGCTTAATTGATGTATGATGACCCGTTGGTCATCCTGCCGTTTTTTTTTCCAACTCTAACCTACTACGACAACCTCAAGTGCCTACATCATGTTTTTTAGAAAATTTATTCCATTGCCAGACATAAAAGCCTCTAGTAGAGCAACATATACCAATATATATGTTCACGGCAACGCGTGTTTCCCTGCACAATAAGACTAGCAAGCCACCACTAACTCCCCCTTATTTGGGCCCTCTCTTCAGTATCCGTCGCACACCGAAGGCTTTATTGATTAACCTACATTGCAAAAAAGACTGGGTTCCCATTGATTGCCTAAAACCTGCATATCTCCTGCAAGGAGGCCCGCCTACAGTGTGCCTCTCAATATAAGGATGCCTATTTCACATGTATGTGTTTTTTAGTTCAGTATATATCTACCGAACGTGTTTCATACATGCTCATACACTGTAATGGTATTTACTTTTTTTTATTTCTCGCTTTCCTCTACACTGATAATTTAAACCTGTTTAAGCTTGCTCTCACATGTTTTGTACTGTTTGAATTTTGTGTCATTCTTGCTCCTAACTATCTGTATATGAGCTCATTGTCTTGTTGAATAATCTAAGTTGAATTTATTTCACCTCTCTGTTATTACCTAACAGCTACCTCACAAACTACGTTACAGTTACCTTCCTGTCTTGCATTATCAGATTAGCATCATATTATATGTAACATCTATTGAAGTGTTTGTTTATTAGTCCAATGATTTTTATGGTTATCAATTTGTTGCTGCTCTCTCTCTCTCTCTCTCCTCTCTCTCTCTCCTCCTCTCCTCTCTCTCTCTCTCTCTCCTCTCTCCTCTCTCTCTCTCTCTCTCTCTCTCTCTCTCTCGATATAAATTGTTCATTTGAACACCAGAACTAGAACCTAATCATGAGAAAATCATCAGGATTAAATGCTTATATGATTAATAATTTCATCAAAAACCCTGAAGTGTCAGTCTTCTCTGAAGATAGAAAATAATTCTATGCCGGAGAGGAATTGTAAGACTCAACTTTTGTAAATATATATAAATATATGTTCTGGAAAAGAAATAATCGGGAGAGTTACCAGTTAATA
>NC_090738.1:61052996-61057996 GCF_036898095.1 Palaemon carinicauda
TAGTACGATAGAGAGTAAAAGATGTGAAATTGGAAGTATGTTTAGGAGTAGAAGGATGGATGTATTAGCCTTGTGTGAGACGAAGATAAAAGGAAAGGGTGAAGTGATGTTTGGTGAAATGTCTGGTAGAGTGTCTGGGATTAAAAGGGGAAGAGCGAGAGAGGGTGTGGCTTTATTGCTGAGTGAATGGATGACAGGTAAAGTAGTAGAATGGAAGGAGATATCATCTAGGTTAATGTGGGGTAAGGGTTAGGTTGGGTAGGGAATGTTGGGCGTTTGTCAGTGCGTATGGGCCGGGTAGTGAGAAAAGTGAAGAAGAGCGGAATGAGTTCTGGAATGAATTAACTAGGTGTGTAGAAGGACTGGGTAGAAGGAATTTTGTAGTTGTCATGGGTGACTTAAATGCTAGAGTGGTCGCTGGAGAGGTAGAAGGTGTCATTGGGAAGTATGGCGTACCAGGTGAAAATGAGAGTGGGGAGAGACTGGTAGATATGTGTGTTGAGCAAGAAATTGTGATAAGTAATAGCTTTTTCAAAAAGAAAGATAAAAATAAGTATACATGGGTAAGAGTGGCAAATGGAAGAGTAGTAGAAAGGGCATTAATGGATTATGTGTGATAACTAAAAGAATGTTTGGAAGATTGAAAGACGTGCACGTGTTTAGGGGTATGGCTAACGGTATGTCTGATCCTTTTTTGGTGGAAGGAAAATTAGTTGTAGCAAAATAATGGGGGAATAGAGTAGGTGGATGTAAAAGGGAGGTAGTGAGGGTTGAAGAGCTAATAAAACCGGGGGTAAAAATTAAATATCAGAAAGGTTGAAAATGATATATGACGAAGTGAAAGTAAGAGAAACTGGCAATTTAGAGGAGGAGTGGAAGTTAGTAAAAGGAAATTTTGTTGGGATTGCAAGTGATGTGTATGGAAAGAAGGTTGTTGGAGGCAGCATGAGGAAGGGCAGTGAATGGTGGAACGAAGGAGTGAAGGTAAAAGTGGAAGAGAAAAAGAGGGCTTTTGAAGAATGGCTGCAGAGTAATAGTATAGAGAAGTATGAAAAATATAAAGAGAAAAATGTGGAAGTAAAGTGCAAGGTACGTGAGGCAAAGAGGGCAGCTGACCTGAGGTGGGGTCAGGGATTAGGTCATTCATATGAAGAGAATAAGAAGAAGTTTTGGAAAGAAGTGAAGAGAGTAAGGAAGGCTGGCTCAAGAATGGAAGAGACAGTGAAAGATGGAAATGAAAGGTTGTTAAAAGGAGAGGAGGTAAGGAAAAGATGGGCGGAATATTTTGAAAGTTTACTGAATGTTGAGGATAATAGGGAGGCAGATATAATTGCTGTTGCAGGTGTTGAGGTGCCAGTGATGGGAGATGAGAATGAGAGAGAGATTACAATAGATGAAGTGAGGAGAGCACTAGATGAAACGAGAGTAGGAAAAGCATCTGGTATGGATGGTGTGAGAGCTGAGATGTGACTGTACTTGAATGGTTGGTGAGATTGTTTAATATGTGTTTTGTGTTGTCAATGGTACCAGTAGATTGGGTTTGTGCATGCATTGTACCACTATATAAGGGTAAGGGAGATGTGCATGAGTGTTGTATTTCAAGAGGTATTAGTATGTTAAGCGTAGTTGGAAAAGTGTATGGTAGAGTATTGATTAATAGGATCAAGGATAAAACAGAGAATGCAATCTTAGAAATACAGGGTGGTTTTAGAAGAGGTAGGGGTTGTATGAATCAGATTTTTACAGTTAGGCAGATATGCGAAAGAATATTTAGCAAAAGGTAAGAAGGTGTATGTTGCGTTTATGGATCTGGAGAAAGCGTATGATAGAGTTGATAGGGAAGCAATGTGGAATGTGATGAGGTTATATGGAGTTGGTGGAAGGTTGTTGCAAGCAGTGAAAAGTTTCTACAAAGGTAGTAAAGCATGTGTTAGGTTAGGATATGAAGTGAGTGATTGGTTTCCGGTGAGAGTGGGGCTGAGACAGGGATGTGTGATGTCGCCGTGGTTGTTTAACTTGTATGTTGATGGAGTGGTGAGAGAAGTGAATGCTCGAGTGCTTGGACGAGGATTAAAACTGGTAGACGAGAATGACCATGAATGGGAGGTAAATCAGTTGTTGTTTGCGGATGATACTGTACTGGTTGCAGACGCAGAAGAGAAGCTTGGACGATTAGTGACAGAATTTGGAAGAGTGTGTGAGAGAAGGAAGTTGAGAGTTAATGTGGGTAAGAGTAAGGTTATGAGATGTACGAGAAGGGAAGGTGGGTCAAGGTTGAATGTCATGTTGAATGGAGAGTTACTTGAGGAGGTGAATCAGTTTAAGTACTTGGGGTTTGTTGTTTGCAGCAAATGGTGGAGTGGAAGCAGATTTACGTCAGAGAGTGAATGAAGGTTGCAAAGTGTTGGGGGCAGTTAAGGGAGTAGTAAAAAATAGAGGGTTGGGCATGAATGTAAAGAGAGTTCTATATGAGAAAGTGATTGTACCAACTGTGATGTATGGATCGGAGTTGTGGGGAATGAAAGTGATGGAGAGACAGAAATTGAATGTTTTTGAGATGAAGTGTCTAAGGAGTATGGCTGGTGTATCTCGAGTAGATAGGGTTGGGAACGCAGTGGTGAGAGTGAGAACGGGTGTAATAAATGAGTTAGCGGCTAGAGTGGATATGAATGTGTTGAGGTGGTTTGGCCATGTTGAGAGAATGGAAAATGGATGTCTGCTAAAGAAGGTGATGAATGCAAGAGTTGATGGGAGAAGTACTAGAGGAAGGCCAAGGTTTGGGTGGATGGATAGAGTGAAGGAAGCTCTGGGTGATAGGAGGATAGATGTGAGCGAGGCAAGAGAGCGTGCTAGAAATAGGAATGAATGGCGAGCGATTGTGACGCAGTTCCAGTAGGCCCTGCTGCTGCCTCCGATGCCTTAGATGACCGCGGAGGTAGCAGCAGTAGGGGATTCAGCATTATGAAGCTTCATCTGTGGTGGATAATGTGGGAGGTTGGGCTGTGACACCCTAGCAGTACCAGCTGAACTCGGTTGAGTCCCTTGTTAGGCTGGGAGGAACGTAGAGAGTAGAGGTCCCCTTTTTGTTTTTGTTTCTTTGTTGATGTTGGCTACCCCCCAAAATTGGGGGAAGTGCCATGGTATATGTATGATTCTCTAAACTCCTTTTAAGCAATGCGATATGGAATTTTCATTATAATAGTTACTTCATAGCTTATATTTCAACAGATATAGCGATCGAGATATCCATAATACAGCTCAGAGATCGAGGATGAGTGTCACAATTCTTCAGGTAATTATATTTGACAATTTGATGAAAACGTTTAAATAAAAAAAAAATTTTGTATTCTTGGAATTTACGTTTCATAAGTTTACAATAGATTTTTTTTCAATATTGTTTCGAATTATATATTTTTTCTTATGTTTTAAAACATAATATAAACTACTTAGCATACGTTTTTCCTAGTATCATATTATTTCTCTTTACAAATGACAACCCTCGTTTACCTATCCACGAAAACGCTAACCTCTTTTTTTATCATAAAAGTTTGTGAATACTTTTTCTAATTCTTTTTGTAAGACTAAACCAGTTATATTTACAGGAAAGGATTGGTTTCGATCCGAATGCAAAGGCTATATTGGGGTCATATCATCCAGGCAAATAAGACTAATCCATTTTGGTGGAGTTACTCGACTGATCACTGGGCCATCAAATTGCTATTTCCACTCGATGACTTTTTGTGATGTTCCTCTGATCATAAGTGATCCATTTTCCCTCACGCTATTTCACTTCTGCTGTGGCTCAAAAATGGTTGGGAAAATGTGTTATGAAATAAGGGTAGTGAGAGTTTTCATTAATCTTTAGTAAAAGAAACATTGTGATTTAGAATGTGAATATGAGGTGGAGAGCTTTGCCAAACCAATTAGATACTTATGTGTGAAGCTTTAAGATATTTATTACATAATTTATTAATTTATTACATAATTTGAATAATGTAAATTGGTATTTAGTTATTAAAGTAATCTTTTTTAAAAGTTCTTATTAAACAGTTGTTTCTAGATGTAAATGTGTGTCGTAAACCCAGATTTCAAATTGAATAAAGTTATTGAAATGTATATAAATATATTATTCTAATTATTTTCCTTTATCTTCCTTACCCTTTGAAATGAAACTTCTTTTTAAGATGAATGACAAGAAAATCATTAGTAATAAATATATGCTACTCTCTCTCTCTCTCTCTCTCTCTCTCTCTCTCTCTCTCTCTCTCTCTCTCTCTCTCTCTCTCTCTCTCTCTCTCTCTCTCTCTCTCTCTCTCTCTCTCTTTTCAGTTGTAAACCAGAATAATCACCTAACATCGTTCTCTTCTTATGTGGACAAAGAGAGAAAAGTATACAAAAGAAAGACGGAGAGAGAGACAGGCTTAATTTAAAAGGGATATCAAACCTAATCTAAGAAAGGAAGACAATTCATTCATTGAGGAGTATCCAATTGTTTTCAGAGAGAGAGAAAGACAAATTGAGACTGATACACGACATAGTGAGAGAAAGACATATAAACAGAGAGAGAGAGAGAGAGAGAGAGAGAGAGAGAGAGAGAGAGAGAGAGAGAGAGAGAGAGAGAGAGAGAGAGAGAGAGAGAGAGAGAGAGAGGATCTGATCCCAAGGTCGTTAAGAGAATCCAGATTTGAATGTGTTGATATATAAGGTTTATTTGAAATATGAAGAAAACGTTTAAATGTGCAAAATTTAACATCAATCGAATGCCAAGCCAAAAAAATTGATTTCAATTTTAAGTACAAATAACCTGAATTCGACAAGTATATGTAAAAAAGAATTGTCCTTGACTTTTATGTTTCTTTGCGGTTGATTGGTATGGCCAGTCAGATACTATAGACTTTGAAAGATTTCGCCTGGGGCCCTGATCCCGAGTTCGTTAAGAGAATCCAGATTTTTATGTGTTAATATATATGGCTTATTTGAAATATGAGAAAAAACACGTT
>NC_090738.1:61082057-61084557 GCF_036898095.1 Palaemon carinicauda
TTGCAACATTATGTCAACTGCAGTGCCATTAAGGGACACGCATTAATATCCAAAGGACACCCATTAATAGAGTATGATCACATGAGCGGTGTTGATCGAGAATGATAAACGACAGTAGACCACGAGAACAGAAAAGTAATTTTTCGCTGCAATTGCTTTCAAACGCATTGAGAATTGCATTCGTCGTATTTATGTTTATTTTTCATTAACGATGTCTTTTATGCTTTAGAGTATTTTGGACATTCAACTGATCTGGTCGGGAGATCAGATTGGAAGGTCTTGTTAGGTGGAATTTTCTTCCTTAGATGAGATAAGTAATTAGGCAATATCATTAAGACTATTTTTTTTCTTAGGAATAATATGAACGTAGTACACAATTCTTCTTTTCTTTCACAACGATGTCGTTTTCCTAATTTGTGAGTAGATTCATAGATAAACAAAAATCTGCCATTAATAACATTTACTTCTAAAATGTCCAATGGTATGCCATCCTATATATATTTCTATAAATAATACTTTTTCAATAAGAAAGACTAATTTAAACATTAAGAAGAAATTTGAAAAAGGAGAAATAAATGATATCTTAGAGAAAAATTTCAATGTAGAGCATAAAATTAGACTATTACAAATATGAGCGATAAGATAATGGTAAAAATAAAAAAAAATAAAAATAAGAAATATAATCGGTATCTACGAATTACGTATTAAAACATTTACAATCACCCGATATTGATAGCATAATATTACAGTTTATGAAGAGGATATTATTACGTGCATACATATGCAATGAGGGTGTTCCCTTAAACCAAAAATATAAGTATATTCCTATCCCGTGTGAAATTTCCTATAAGACAATCTATCGTGAAAGTACAGCTCCATCAAACCATCATTTTGAGCGATATCTGACTGAGCAGTAATTCAGATTATTATCTTTTTGTGATAGAATCTTTGTATCATCGTCATTGTCATCAAATCCGGCTCAATTTAATCATGGGGTTTGCCTAATCTTTTTGTTCATCTTATCTTTTACTTTTTTCCTATTAAAGTAAATGGATTCACTGTGATTGGCCAAGAATGTAAACATTCTTCTTCTTCTTCCCCTTTCATTTCACAGTTGGCAAGAGGAAAATCACATCCCTAAACGGAAACTTTTGTCGTCAAAGATCCAGACTGAGGTCTGATGTCCGGAAAGTACTCCGGATGTCGCCTCCCAGGTGAAGTATTGCCAAGTTCTCAATGTTTGTCTTTTTTTTTTTTGAAAAGGAAAGGAGACATTGGGTGAGTGGAAAAATGGAAGGGGCACAGTTAGGAGTTATTGAAGAATTGTAGGTAGGAGTAAATTATATACATCTTTTCATCTATAAAAATATGATATATTTTCTATATGTATATATATATATATATATATATATATATATATATATATATATATATATATATATATATATATATATATATATATATATATATATATATATATAGGTGTGTGTGTGTGTTTGTATAAATATAATGAGTGTAAAGCCGAAGGTATCATCAATATAGCTCATTAGATGGGAAGCCCCTGAATACGGTGGAATAACCGCAGAGATGATACTGGCTGAAAAACTGAAGTGACTTCGGTATACTCATAAGGTTATTTTGCAGAATGTGGCATGAAGAGGCAAAAACTAATGAATGGGAGTTATGAGTGTTGGTGAAAATAACAAATAAAGGAGACATGACATATTGCAATAATTACAGATTTATTTATTTCTAAGAAAATGTAGCACGCTTATTCTGAAGAGACCAGTGAGAAAGACTGATATAAAGCTGAGATAAATAAGCCGGATTTCTAAAAAGTAGAAGTTGGACTAAACCAAGTTCTCCTTTTGACATATGTTGTACAGCAAGACTTAAGATATAGGAATTCATTTTTAATGGCATTTGTGGGCTATAAAAAAAACAATGATAGTGTGCACCTGCAATTTTGGGAAGAGTTCTACATTATTATGGATTTCCTCTTAAATATGTTGGTGTTTGTATATGTGTGTTTGTGTGTGTATGAATGTATATTTGTCTATACACAATAAAACAGAGAATACTAATTAAGAAAAACCTAGATTCAAGTGATACAGAAACTAGTAAAAGGAAACCCTTCCCTCAAAGATAAATAAAGGTATATATGGATTCATCAAAAAAATAATGAGATAAACTAGGAAGTAATGAAAAAGAGCCAACATATGAAAAAAAAAAGACAGAAATGGGAATCGACAAAAGAGACAAGAATATTAAAAAGATAAAATAAAGAAACGATAAAAAAAGATAGAATTGAAATTAGTCTTAAAAATGACAGAGTAGAAAAATAAAAACTCAACCTGAAATGGAAGGTTGTGCTTGAGAGAGTGAAATAAGAAACGCCGAGTACAAAAACGACTAAAAAAGTGTTTCCTTGAAATTGCAAATTAAAAAAAAAAGGTTAGAGAGAATTGACACAGTAAACTAGAAAAAGGAAATGTTAGTG
>NC_090738.1:61094557-61099557 GCF_036898095.1 Palaemon carinicauda
AGTCGAAAGAAAATGAAAAAAGGGACTTAGAAGAAAGGACACTTCAAAATATAAAAAGAAACCCCAAAGTACTTTACTCCTATGCAAAAAAGATGAATAAAAGGAGAATAGAAATAGGCCCTCTAAAAATTGAAGGACGGCTAACGAATGAAAAAAAGGAAATATGCAACATATTAGCAGAAAAATATAAGAGTGAGTTCACGCCAAGAATTGCGAATGAGAATAATGAAACAGAAATGAGAGAAGAAAATGTTGAATATCTAACGGATATAGATATTAATGAAGCAGATATTGTCACGGCTATAAACGAAATTAAAAATGGATCGGCAGCCGGACCAGATGGAGTTCCAGCGATTTTGTTAAAAAAAAACTGCAAACACTATCGCGAAGCCACTTGCAATACTGCTAAGACAGAGTATAGATATGAGCGAGATATATGTTAAACATAAATTAGCTTATATAACCCCTATCTTCAAAAGTGGATCAAGACTAGAGGCAAGCAATTATAGACCTGTTAGTCTAACATCACATATTATGAAAGTGTATGAGAGGGTAATAAAAAAGAAAATAATGAACCATTTGGTCAAAAATAATTTGTTTAATATGGGTCAACACGGTTTCGTACCTGGAAAAAGTACACAGACCCAACTGATAGCTCACTATGAAAACATATACAATAATATGATAAATGAAAAAGACACAGATGTGATCTATCTAGATTTTGCAAAAGCCTTTGACAAGGTAGACCATAACATATTGGAGAAAAAATGAGAAAGCATAATATTGTGGGAAAGATAGGAAAATGGGTAAAAGAATTCCTGCAAAACAGAAAACAGATAGTGGTTGCAAATGACGAGAAATCAGATGAAGCCCAGGTAATATCTGGTGTGCCCCAAGGTACGGTATTAGCTGCACTGCTATTTGTTATTATGATCTCAGACATAGACTGTGATGTTGAAAACTCCGTAGTGAGAAGTTTCGCCGATGACACAAGGATAAGTAGAGAAATTACTTGTGATGAAGATAGGAACTCACTACAAAGAGATCTAAACAAAATTTATGAATGGGCGGAGATAAATAGGATGGTATTTAACTCCGATAAATTCGAATCAATAAATTATGGAAACAGAGAAGGAATGGTGTATGCATACAAGGGACCTAATAATGAGACAATCACAAACAAGGAAGCAATTAAAGACCTTGGTGTAATTTTAAATAGGAATATGTTATGCAACGACCAAATAGCAACACTGTTGGCTAAATGTAAAGCAAAAATGGGAATGTTATTCAGACACTTTAAAACAAGAAAAGCTGAACACATAATTATGCTTTACAAAACTTATGTGCGTAGTACACTCGAGTACTGCAATGTGATATGGTACCCACACTACCAAAAGGATATTGCGCAAATAGAGAGTGTACAAAGGTCCTATACTGCTAGAATAGAAGTTAAGGACCTTGATTACTGGGAAAGACTGCAATTTTTAAAACTATACAGTCTAGAAAGGAGAAGAGAACGCTACATGATAATACAAGCATGGAAGCAAATAGAAGGAATTGCTGAAAACATCATGGAGCTTAAAGTATCAGAAAGAACAATTAGAGGTAGATTAATAGTACCAAAAAGCATTCCAGGTAAACTGAGAAAGGCGCACAGGACATTAATCCACTACGCACCAGCATCGATAATGCAGCGACTATTTAATGTGCTGCCAGCTCATCTAAGAAACATATCAGGAGTGAGCGTAGATGCGTTTAAAAATCAGCTCGATAAATACCTAAGATGCATCCCAGACCATCCAAGACTGGAAGATGCAAAATACACCGGAAGATGTATTAGCAACTCTCTGGTGGATATACGAGGTGCCTCACACTGAGGGACCTGGGGGAACCCAAACAAAAGATAAGGCAATAAGGCAGGCTCTCTCTCTGTAAAAACAAATAACAAATATTGTATATATATATATATATATATATATATATATATATATATACATTTTTATATATATATATATATATATATATATATATATATAATATCTATATATATATATATATAATATATATATATATATATATATATATATATATATATATATATATATATATATATATATATATTATATATATATATATATATATTTATATATATATATATATATATATATATACATAAATATCTTGTATAATCTATATCCATATATAAATGTTTTTGGCCAGTTATATTATAACCAGGGATTTCCATCTCCTGCTTCTTTAGCTTCAGGTATATCGATCAAAGTATTCCCCTTGCCCAAATATACTTTCAAACAAGAAAACTCTACTGTAAGAGAGTGGAAGACCATGATACAGAAGCTATTGTAATACGTGAAACCAGAAAAAAAAGAGTAGCTTACCGTAGCTAAAGGTTATATTAAAGTAATTATTTCTTTGAATACATTTAATAAGCATTAGTGAATGACAAGACTATATCTAACACGTATATTTAATATAAAGTCAAGAAACCTTCTTAATGTGGTTTTATTTATACTTCTACACATAATGATAACATCTTCCATTGTTACTACTACTACTACTACTACTACTACTACCACTACTACCACTACTACTACTACTGCTACTACTACTATTGATTATAAGAAATTAATAATAATAATAATAATAATAATAATAATAATAAGAATAATAATAATAATAATAATAATAAGAGAATAGTTTTTTTTTGATATACCTGAAGGTGAAGAAGCAGGAGATGGAAACCCCTGGTTACGGTATACTTGGCCGAAAATGAAGTAACCTTTAGAATAAATTTTTTTCAGAATGTGACATGAAGAAGCAAAACCAGATTAATAGAAGTTAGGATTGTTGGTGAAAGTGGCAAAATCGGAGACCTGTATTTGAAATATATATTATGTTTATTCTAAAGAGACTAGAGAGAAAGACTGATGAAAATCTGAAGGATAAACAAACTGTATTTATAAACGATAGAAGTCTTACTGACCAATTTTTTTTTTGTGGCCTTTACAAGAATGCGTACAATATATGATTCCCCTTTTCAGACTATTTAAAATCCTTTGGTGGCGAGTCCTACATTTTAATGGAATTTCTCTAAAATATTTAAATTAGATTATGTCTGTTCATGAGCATAACAAGTGCAACGTTAAATTTAGTGGAGTCTTAACAACTGAATTTCCAGTGGGCAGTGGGGTACTCTAAGGGAATATGTAGTGGCTTATGTTGTTTATCTTCCGCATTGATTTTGAAATGCTTAGATCAGTTAGAGATTGTGGAGAAGGATTGGACTGAATTGGTAATAAGAAATTAAGTGACGTAGAGTATGCTAATAATGTTATCCTTGTTAGTAACACCACAGGATTAGCAATTCTTGCTAACCAGAAGGCATAAAATATCACAGGAGGTTAGGCTTAACATGAATAGAAGAAAGACCGAAATATGAGAACATAATATACAATTAAGATGAAATAACATAGGAATGACAAATGATTAATGGCCAGGTTAAGAAAAATTTGGAAATCAAATCGCCGTAAATTACATATAAAAATCACGTTATATATCGGGCTAGTCAGAATATTGTTACTATATGGACATTCACCAACTTATCTAGTAGATTTGCAAATAGGGCCCTCAGAAGAATATTGGAGTTAAATGTTAAAACAGGATTAAAATTGAAACTATAACAATTATATAAAGTACCATGCAGTTCATGTGATTAGGTATATTTTGGAGAGATAGTAGATTGCAAAAGAAGAAAAAAGGGAACATAGAGATTTCATTAAAAGACGATATGAAAATAGTGCTGTTTTTAAACATATGACACTGGATAATCATCCAATTGATTTTAGGAATATGGACAAATTGACATCAATTCTTGATACAAGACAAAAACTTATTAAAGTTTTTTTAATTAAAAGTTTTAAGATTTTTTATGGTAATTTTGAAATAGATCTGTTTTTAGATAATATTGTCATACACAATATAGCTATTGTTAAGTAACTGTGAAATGATGTAACAAACCACCGTGAAATGCTGTTAATTTTCTCTAAGAACGGGTACAGAACCTCATACAAAATTTTCTGTACCTCCCCTAAAAAATTGTAAACATTTGTTTTCTGAGGAGGGAAGCTAAATAAATTTAATTTTTTTCATACATCATGTGATATATTATTCATGTATATATGCATTTACATACACTCAATACATTAGATACTACCCTAATATTACAGAAACAACTAAAATCGATGAGATATTGATAATCCCTTCAAACAAATTATTGGTAGGTACTTGTTAGGTATTTTCTCCGTGGAACAAGTAAATAAAGATACAAACAGTTAAACCGACGATGACAAATTATATCTTTTATCGAGTCGTAAATTAAAATCACATTCAATAAAAGAATGCCATTTGAAATATCTTCCATTCAGATGGTGTGCACCGGCCAATTTTATGGAGAGTACTGCGTTATTATGGAGTTCCTTTTAAATATGTAAATTTGATTAAGTCTGTTCATGAGCATAGCAATGGAACGTTAATGTTAACGGAGTCTTATCAAATGAATTTCCAGTGAACAGTGGAGTACTCCAAGGGAAAGTGATATCACCTATGTTGTTTATCCTCCCCATGGATTTTGTAATGCGTAGAACAGTTGAAGATGGTGGCGAAGGATTGGAATGGATTGGTGATAGTCATTTGGCGGATCTAGAGTATGTTGATGATGCTGTCCTTGTTAGCAGAATACCACAGGATTTTCAAAGCTTGCTTACCAGAATGCATGAAATATCACACGAGGTTTGGCTGATAATAAATAGAAGAAAGACAGCGATTATGAGAACAAAGTATCCAATAGAAGATGAATTGTCATTGGAAGGAAAATGAATTAATGAGGTAGAATCATTTAAGTATTTAGGAACCATAATCTACAATAAAAGGTCCTTAGAATTAGAGTTTAGTGAAAAAATTAAAAATTCAAATCAGACAGTGGC
>NC_090738.1:61127817-61130317 GCF_036898095.1 Palaemon carinicauda
AAATGAAGGTCTCCAAACTGAATACCAAACTGACGCCTATTTTTCCTTGCAAATACGTATGATTCCTGCATTAGCGTTTGTTCCCGCAGAAAAAGTTATTGAAGTGTATGAGAAACTACAAGAGATGTTGCCACCTGAGGTTGATGCAATAATAGATTATTTTGAAGATACATGCATCAGCAGAAGACGTCGAAATACAAGGAGACAGCCACGTTTCCCTATAAGCATGTGGAGTATGTATACTCGTGTTGTTGAAGATTTACCTCAAACAAACAACGCCGTAGAAGGCTGGCATAACCATATGCAAGAAAGCGTTACGTCATTTCGTCCAAATATATGGAAATTTCTGGGGGTGTTGAAGAGAGAACAGGCACTATCCAGCCTCATAATTATTCAAATACTTGCTGGGCATCCAGTACCTCCTAAGCGGAAACGCTATCAGGATTCTAGCATACGAATAGCAAACATTGTGCAAGAATTTGAGAACCGCAATGTATTGGAATTTTTGAGATACATAGCCCATAATTTAAAATTCTAGTATTTAAATCCCTTTTCAATATTTTTGTAACCCATCTATATACAAATTCTAGTATATAATGCTATCTTTTTAAAACGTATTTTTAAATCATGTATTTTTTATTAACAATAATAAAACATTGGTTTTATTAGTTATGTATTTTTATTTTTTTACACCATTGCCCAGGGGTTTTACGAGGGCAATTGTCCCGGGGGCAGTTTTCCTACCGGGGCAGTTGTCCTACGGGGGCAGTGGTCCCGGAGGCAGTTGTCAGGGGGCAGTTGTCCTGATACCATATAGGGATATATATATATATATATATATATATATATATACAGTATATGATTGTCTAATTTCCTGCTTGTCGGCCTGAATGTCCATGTTACTTGCTGTTTGTCTGTGCATGTATATGTGTATCTGTCTGTCTATCACTCACTCTCACCCTAAATACAAATCTAGATGAGTTTACCTATTTTTAATGTATATACAAAGAGATCAATATATTTACGAAATTATCTGTCTATTTATGTGCATGTATACATGTATATATACACACACACACAATCACACACACACACACACATATATATATATATATATATATATGAATATATATATATATATATATATATATTCATACTTATACACATATATACGTACTGCATATATGCATATATATATATATATATATATATGTGTGTGTGTGTGTGTGTATACATATATATATATATATATATATACATATATATGTATATATATATATATATATATGTGTGTGTGTGTATATATATATATATATATATGTATATATATATATATATATATATATCCATATATACGTGAAGATACAATAATTGTATTCAAGTCTATTTTGATGCTCAAAGAGACCAGCATGAATATATAACAAATGGTGAGCTTATCGATATCAGTAACGGTTTCTTGTGAACAACACAGATATCAACCAGAATTTCAGAAAAACTTCCTTTTGTAAATATTCAGATATTTTCGGACCTCAAAAAGAGAGAGTTTGGAAATGAATAGTTTTCCTTTGTGATTTCCAGCATCTTCTAGAAACATTTCTCGGATATATTTATGGAAAATCACATTATTGGCATTGCGTGGGAGGGAAGTTTTTAATTGGGTACAAATGCACTTGTGTTTCCATGTATTCGTAAGAGAGAGAGAGAGAGAGAGAGAGAGAGAGAGAGAGAGAGAGAGAGAGAGAGATAATTGAACTTGAGGAAAAAAATAAATATAACCGTATCATTATTAAAATTGTCAACAAAAAGTCTTTCGTGTTTAACTTAAGGTAGGTGAGATATAAGAAATTTTTTCTTTATTCTTTTGACCTATGGTAATACTACTATCTATGTTTTAGACCTTATATTTCCATACACAAATACTGCCTAGACACCAAGAAACATCAAGATTCTGATTTGAAAATGGTGAAGCAGTAAATCATACCAAATGCTGCGTCATAAATATTGAATAAAGCTCAAGAAGTCTCAGCAATGCTGAAATTAATGAAAATAGAACTCATTTAAAATGGTATTTTTTCCTTTTTCTTTATTATATTAATTGAAGGATCATTGAACTTTAGAATATCATTGAATTGCTGAATTGATAGAACTTATTTTGAGTTGATTTCTTATGGATGTAAAAGAGTACAAAACGACCGTTTATCAGTAGTCAATTGATGAAGTTATGAAGCGAAACGTTATAAAATCAATGGAAAGAAGAATCCTCAAATATCTCACTAGAAATTATATTCAATTGAATCTAAAATAAAGAAAAAAACAATAAATATATTATGCCAAATCATCAAGATAGGCAGATAATGCAAGCCACATTTTTAATATGGAATATGTTTAAAAGAGTGTTTTATACAATAATTCTTTTCCCCTCTAACTGAAACACCATTTTTATTTTCATGACACCATATATCCAAGTCAAAACTTCCTGCTCAGTCACGTCTAAGAGATT
>NC_090738.1:61135317-61140317 GCF_036898095.1 Palaemon carinicauda
CTATAGTTAGTAAGAAATATATAGTTTTAAGGTTATGTTTTGTTTTGTTTTTGTCCTTTTGTCCAAGAGTCCCGCTGCTGATAACGTAAGGGGAAAGATTGTATTGAGGAGACATTGGTCTGTTTAGAGTGATTCAAGGGTGTGGGGGTTGTTTTAAAACATCCCGCCACAACATTTCTTAGAGCAATTAATTCTATGTGTTATGCAACTATTATGGGAGAAATTAATGGATACAAAAGTACGTCGCCCGTCAAAAATGGCGGTTAAATATTTAGATATATATGCACATGCCGGCACACAAATATTCAACCCTTCACATTACTTCCCGCTACCTCTTGGTCTAGCTATGCCATTGACATACACATATAGACAGGCACACACTAACACACGCGCACATATGTATGTATGTATATATATATATATATATATATGTAAATATATATATATATATATATATATATATATTACCCAACGTACTATTTAGGAGAAAAAGAGAAGTAAATAATATTTAGTCATTTAAATACGATGAAACAGAAGATTACAAGATGCATCTAATCAATCTATTTTTATTTCAAATAAAGAACTGGTAATGTATATTTTAGCCCTTTTCCTTCTATTTCAAGCAAAGGTTATGGGAAATGGGACCTGAGTAGTTTATCTTTTATCTAAGCTATAAGAGATTTGAAAATAAATCTCACCTGTTTCTTTCTTCATACCACGAAGACATTCTATCATATATTTGAACGATATCAATATCAATTTGAGTCTGGTTGATTCTTTATATAATCTTTTGCAGTATAATCTACATTTTATTATTGACATAACTTATTTCCTATTTCTATTTTTCTATAGTGTTATTATCATCATAATTGAGGTCTCACATATGGTTGTAAAGAAGTTTGACACGACAGCTTAATGTCATTGCCCAACTGCCTCTGTTTTTGTTAAAAAGAATACTTATCAAGTCTTGATCAAATTTAAGTTGGACTTTAGGCATCTAAGTAATAACATAAAAGTCGAACCACTATAACACTACAAAAGCTGTATCTTTCCCATTGTAATATCTTTTACAACTACAGTAACGTTACAGGGCAGATCTTTATATTTATTGATGAGGAATTGAAGTGACTTTGGTGAATTCTAGAATTCAGAGAGGTAGTTGTGAAGTCGTCAGACGCCTCATTTATATACATTTAGGCTGAATATCAAATGAGCAAGGGAGATATAGGGCCCCCTTACCTTATTGCCTTATTTTTTGTTTGGGTTACCCCAGGGTCCCTCAGTGTGAGGCACCTCGTATATCCACCAGTGAGTTGCTAATGCATCTTCCGGAGTATTTTGCATCTTCCAGTCTTGGATGGTCTGGGATGCATCTTAGGTATTTATCGAGCTTATTCTTAAACACATCTACGCTCATTCCTGATATGTTTCTTAGATGAGACGGCAGCACATTAAATAGTCGCTGCATTATCGATGCTGGTGAGTAGTGGATTAATGTCTTGTGCGCCTTTCTTAGTTTACCTGGTATATTTTTGGGCACTAGTAATCTACCTTGGCTTGCTCTTTCTGATATTTTTAGCTCCATGATGTTTTCAGTAATTGCAGTCTTTTCCGTAGTCAAGGTCCTTAACTTCTTCTATTCTAGCAGTATAGGACCTTTGTACACTCTCTATTTGCGCAATATCATTTTGGTAGTGTGGGTACCATATCACATTGCAGTACTCGAGTGTACTACGTACATAAGTTTTGTAAAGCATAATCATGTGTTCAGCTTTTCTTGTTTTAAAGTGTCTGAATAACAATCCCATTTTTGCTTTACATTTAGCCAACAGTGTTACTATTTGGTCGTTGCATAACATATTCCTATTTAACAGTACACCAAGGTCTTTAATTGCTTCCTTGTTTGTGATTGTCTCATTATTAGGTCCCTTGTATGCATATACCATTCCTTCTCTGTTTCCATAATTTATTGATTCGAATTTATCGGAGTTAAATACCATCCTATTTATCTCCGCCCATTTATATATTTTGTTTAGATCTCTTTGTAGTGAGTTACTATCTTCATCAAAATTAATTTCACTACTTATTCTTGTGTCATCGGCGAAACTTCTCACTACAGAGTTTTCAACATCACAGTCTATGTCTGAGATCATGATAACAAACAGCAGTGCAGCTAATACTCTACCTTGTGACACGCCAGATATTACCTGAGCTTCATCCAATTTCTCGTCATTTGCAACCACTATCTGTTTTCTGTTTTGCAGGAATTCTTTTACCCATTTTCCTATCTTCCCCACAATATTATGCTTTCTCATTTTTGTCTCTAATATATTATGGTCTATCTTGTCAGAGAGAGAGAGAGAGAGAGAGAGAGAGAGAGAGAGAGGGGGGGGGGCAAATGTGTCTCTATCATAAGAAATTCCAAGCATGAAACAAGCAAACTAAAAGACAAATAAATGAAAGATAAAAAAGTTTGTCTTTGAAACTTTAAAATAAAAGAAGCATGGTAGGGACATCCTCTCTAGAAAAGTAATAACACCTGGCTGTGATACGAGTTAAGGTAGAAAAAATAAGAAATAGGAGAGAAGGGTGGCCAGGATCTCTTTCAATTCACCTCATCTCCCGTGGCGTTAACCAACATGTCCTTCAACCCTATCTCATCTTTTTAATATCTCTCTCTCTCTCTCTCTCTCTCTCTCTCTCTCTCTCTTTATATATATATATATATATATATATATCTATATATATGTATATTTATTTATATATAAAGTGTGTGTGTGTGTGTGTGTATGTCTATTACAATTTCCATCAAGTGCCAGTTGCTAATAAAGAAAAGGGAAAATACATACAATGCCATCAGCTATTTGTTTATATACTAATATACATGAGCCATCAAAAAGACCGTCTAGATATTCATATAGATATGCACGCATACTCACAAATACAGCCCTTCTAACCCCCTCGCTCTATCCCAACTACAACCCATTTGTTCGGCAATTCTTGTGAGAGTGTGGTTTCCTAGGTACCCCCTCTCACCAAGTTATGACTATTACCTCTCCCCGTGAACATGACAAAATATATATATATATATATATATATACACATTTGTATATATATATATATATATGTATTTATATATATATATATATATATATAAATGTATTTATATAAATATATATATATATATATATATGTATATATATGTATATATATATATATATATATTTATATACATATATGTATACATATATATATATATATATATATATGTATATATATATATATATATATATTTATATATATTTATATCCATATTTGTATATATATATATATATGTGTGTGTGTGTGTGTGTGCATGTATATATATATATATATATATATTGTGTGTGTGTACGTGTGTCTGTATATATCCCCAGACACAATCTCTATATTAAATAGGGAAATAATATGGATTATAATTTGGAGAAGTTCTTGAAAGCAAAATATGGTCGACTGGTAAAATGTGAAGTATCCTTTTGTTGTTCCCTTTCAACTTTCCCTCAATCCTCAAGTGTGCAGAGATTCGTTATTCACCCTCTCTCTCTCTCTCTCTCTCTCTCTCTCTCTCTCTCTAGACAACAGCTTTCATCTCCTCCTTATCCTACTCTAGCATACACAAGCAAATACCTTTGCATTTCAAAAAATACAATTTGTAACAGACCTAAAGAAAAATGGAAAAGATACTCGACCATTTCTAAGGACTAGGCGCTATCTTATGTGGGTGTTATTTATGGCTGAAACTTGTCCCTAGCGTCTAGATGTTTTTCAATTTTTTTATTTTTTTTTAGAGATGGGGATGAACAAGGCTTCCCTAAAAAATATTAAGAATAAAGGAGAACAGTGAATCTATTATGCAAGGGACGATGTATATGGTATTAATGATTTTGTTACTTAACAATGGTGCTTGTTATGATATATATTCTTTGTAATTCCATGATAATCAACACTCACATAAAAGTATTCACAAGCATACATGAACTCACACACTTCCAAAAACAGGGAGGAAAGTGAAAGAATTACGATTATTTTAAAATATATATAAAACATATTAACCTGTTCAATATTATGCTAGTGATTATCATATAATATTTAACGTACGTGAGGAAAATTACAAAGGTTTTTTTATTATGCACATAACATATTATAGCATTCCTCTTAAATATACGATATCATGAAAACTGACAGAAATGAAAATTAATTTTTAGTATCGACAAAAGGATATACTTTTAAATTTTTTTTCGGTAAAGCGTTAATTCTTTCAATGCAATATCTACAATAGCCAATACTAGATATTTTATTTCATGGTGACTATTAGGGTGGAAATATTTAAATAGTTTTGTATTTTTTGTTTATGGTTAAAATCAAATTCTCATCAGACTCCAATACATATTCGTTTTCATCTGTTTCTACAGTTCAAAAGTTCAAAAAAGCTTCGCCAAATATACCAACCAAGAAAGGTGTAAATGATTCAAACGAATTTAAAACTCAATTTATTAACCTAAAAGAAATAAAAAACACAAATATAATACCCTATTTGTTGCTTTTTTAATTTTTTTTAAATGAAACATTAATATATAAAAACATATGAGAAACAGTTTATATTTGAGAAGCGAAGAGGCTTTTGACGTTCACGTGTTTCTTGCCAGACTATAAGAGGATGAAAAGCGTACGAAACTTTGTATATACACGTTAAATTTACTTTATTTGTGAATTCCAAATTTTGTCATCCTCGTTTTTTTTACTACCCTTTGTCTATCCATCTAAATACTTGAGTGTTTTAGAAATGTTATAACTTTTGATAATGTTTATAGCTTTTTTATGGTTAATTATTATTATTATTATTATTATTATTATTATTATTATTATTATTTTTATTATTATTATTACTATTATTATTATTATTATTATTATTATTATTATACAACACAAAAAGTCTTACCTACGGTCTTCACAGACCAGCA
>NC_090738.1:61151750-61159250 GCF_036898095.1 Palaemon carinicauda
TCTTACTGATTTTATCAAATTATCACATGCTTTAATTAACTTTATGGAATTGTGAAATTCAGCCTTATTTACGTCAATATTGAAGCTTATAATGAAAATTCCGTATTACATTGATTAGAATAACGTTCAAAATCAAGTAGTTGAATATAAGCAATTGGTTTGGAGAAAGTGTACACACACTCTCTCTCTCTCTCTCTCTCTCTCTCTCTCTCTCTCTCCCTCTCTCTTATTTGCTTTCCAAATTAATATGCTTAACGATGACTGGTTTTGCAAAAAAAAGAAAGAACAAAAGAACATTACTCAGTTTCTCTAGGAGTAAATCATTTAAAAGAATCAGAGTTTATATAACTCTAGGACGCCCCTGAACTGACTATGCCTATTATGAAATCTATTTAAGGAAAATTGGAGCCTCATTTATTCGGTTTTATATCAAATTGAAATATGTGATTATCTTTACTGAAGAGATTAACTAATTAATCTTTTTCTGTTTCTTCACCTGTTATATCAAACCAGAATTTAAATTAGTTAAGTCAAAAAGGGAAAAGTAAAAGGCAAATAGTACTACACATGTGGAAAAAGGATTATAAATCAATTTGGTTTTAAATGAAATAAAATATTAATTGTAAATTTTTCATGAATATCAACGTAGGTAATCTATCAAAAGAAGAAAAATATTCACACAAAAGAAAAGCAACGACCTATTTATTGATGTCTTTCGTATGGAAATCGTTCAACAGAAACAGAATTGAAATTGCAAATGACTGACGAGTATCAAGATTTATAAAGACCTTTGAATATTCAAAGACTCGAAAAATTCCAGAATTATTCATTTACATGCAAATTCCGTTTTAAGAGCTTATTTTCAATATTATCTCTGGTATTTTTTGATGGTTCACACATATACATAAATACATACACACACGCGCACACACACACACACACACACATATATATATATATATATATATGGATATATATATATATATATATACACACACACGCACACACACACACACACACACATATATATATATATATGTGTGTGTGTGTGTGTGTTTATATATACGTATATGTATGTATGTAAAAGTATACGTTTAAACAATATATATACACAAATACGCATTCATTTATGTTCATATACATATGCATTTATATATACATATATATATATATATATATATTTGGGCTCAAGCCATGTCGTCCTGATGGAAGTTCCTATAGGGTAGCTTCCTAGGGTATATTACAACTACGGTGATATTCCCAGAGAATTTACCTTAAGGTACCAGAATTCTAACTCCTGGAGCGAGTATCCCTCGTGAAAGGGATATCGCGACATATCAGAGGACGTATTCTAGACACGCCACATGGCAATCTACATCCTGGACAGAGATTTCGTCTCGTAGGAGGTGATTGGCGAGATACGAATTCGGAAAGAAAAAGGGGAGCCGCTCCCAAGGCTTCCCTATCCTCCGATTCGTATGCGTGCCTGGCGCCAATCTTGGGGCCATCTGTATTCCTTTTTGCGTAGCTTAACAACTCGGTGTTTTTTCCTGTTTTTCACGCAAATCTTCTATTTATTCTACTTTTCATGGCTTCTCCGTCTTCGTTGGCCTCTGATAAGTTGAGTATAATGTCTTTTATGTATAAATGTAGGCTTTTGGTACAATTTTGAGTGATTAATAGGATTAATCTTTGATACAAGAGCCGTAGCCTACCAGAGGCGTCCTGGACGCTGTCGCTCGCTAGGTATAAATTAGTTAGTCAGAGCGACATTCCTGGTTCTTTTGCTTTAATAAATTTTAGCTATTTAGCATTACATAGGATTTCCTTTCGTGCTTAGTATTATTTGGCGAAGTATTCGCCATTCTGGCCTACGCTAGGCCATGTAGCCTAGTCGTTTGGTCCTAGTACTTCATGCATGATTATAGTTTTTCTGAGTGTAATTAAAATTTTATTGAAGCTTTAGGCTATATTTTATACATTTTAGACTGTGTGGAATATTTCCAAGATAGTATACGAGTGAGTTTCGGTGATTTAGGTAATCGATTCTCTTGGTTCCTAGGCTAAGTTGCTTATGGAGCCTTAGTATACTTTCTCATACTCCCCGGTTGCTTTCTTTTCTTCGGAGAAGGTATGCAATCCCTTTCCCTCTGTTTAAGCCTTGGGCTTATCCCTAAGTGGTTTTCTCCGAATTTATTTTCGATAAAACTATACTGGGGTGTTACTGTACCTTCCTGTTCCAGTAAGTCTGGTTCAAAGAGGGACAGAACAACAGAGTTTTTTAGTCTGAGTCTGTGTTTGTCTGGCTTGGGGTAGAGTCTCCCTCGCTGGCCTGACACAGACAAAAGGGGGCTTAGCCTCCTTAGGTCACTACCGAAGGTTTCTGTGGATATGATTCCTTCTTTTGTGATCTACCAGACTAGTCCCTTGTTGCTGTTCTCGGGGGAGGATAAGTTTCTTTCCCTGGGAGTAGCAACACCTTCCTTGCTTTGGTGCTCTGGGAGCTGGCAAGTATTGCTGGCCTTCCCCTTAGATCTCCCTTAGGCTAAGATAAGTTTCTTGGCTGCGGGTGATCTGTCACTAAAGCAAGGTTGGCAGGACCCTCTTGTCCCTTCCCCCTCTTTCTCCGTAATGGCCGAGCCATTACTGTAATGTACGTCGTTCTACATCTGGACCTAGTATAGGTTAGGATGTGGAATTGACTCAGCCCCTTGCCGGCCGGCAGAGCTGCTGGCCGGCAAGGGTCTTATGTTTTCGAGTGCTGCCCGGACCTCTCTTGGTCCCTCATCCATGCCTGCCTGTAGAGCCAGACGGCATTGGTCAGGAAGCCTGAATTAGTTTCTCCCCTTCCTTATATGCACTCTTTCGGTTGCCGGGCTTGGAGGTTGTGTACACTCTTATCCTGGCATTCATTCTATTTTTCTTCTAGTGCTGTACCTGACCCGGCTGCCGGCCTATGAGGCCGGCAGCCGGGCAGGTGTAGTCCTCTGGTTCTTTTGCTGCCGGCTGGCATCGGTCTTGTACCTTTGCCGGCCGGCTTATGTCAGCCCTTGTCTGCCGGTCACCAAGAGTGTGGCCGGCAGCTGGGTACTACCTTGTGTAGTTGCTGGCCGGCAGCCATTGCCGGCCAACATTGGCTGTTACCGGCCGGCAGTTGCTGCCGACCGGCACATGCATTTGAACCAGAGTGCTGCCGCCTTATAGCTGTTAAGTAGTATACTTTAAAGCTAGTAGTGGTGTGTGCCGGCCGGCAAAGGCAGGCCGGCACACATCCCCCTATACTGTACTAGTATTCTTCAGTATAACATATACAGTAAGAAGAAAAACTATGGTAAGGGTTTTGGTACAGCACTGTGTCTTCTAACACTATTGGGTTTTCTTGCACATCCCTTTTGCTGTTGCCCTACAGATAGGAAGCTGAGTTCTTTCCTGTCTATTATCCAGGATTTTAAAATCATTGCTTAGGTGTGAGCTCCACCTGTTTCCTCTGGAAACCTTGCATTGGTTACTCTAGAAGAGATAAACCATTTTGATTTTATTATCTGGAAGGCTGCAACAATGGGTTGTGAGGGAAACACAAGTGTGTGTCTTTCCTTTCTGAATTGTTATGCTATACTATGCATATCCAGTGATACATAGTTCACTTGATACTCATGGAAATTTCTTCTCTTTACAGAAGGACACTCCGAAGTGGGGAAGTGCTTTCTGCAACGTCAGCAGCAAGAACCTCTGCGGACATGAGTTTTGTAGGAGACACGCAGCATACGCTGTCTCCAAGGAGGATCTCCGGTATTGGGACCCTCAGGTATGTACTGTGCGCACTAACCTGATTACTGAGACCTTTAATTCCCCTAGGACAGAGGAATCAAGGGATATAGCTAGGAAGAAGCTTCGTACCTGGGTAATGGGCTTCCAAAAGAACACTTCTGGCCCTTATCTTCCAAGTGAGAAGATGAGGGCGTATCTTTTCCCTAAGGCATCAGCTGATGCAGTGATTCCCCAGCCTCAAGAGGAGATCCCCTAAGTTCAGATCCAGGTGGATGCTGAAGTCGCGGGTCGCGATGCAAGACATCCAGTTAGATGACAGGGTGTCTGATGTGGACGGGTGTCAGGAGGAAGACCTCCTGGCAGAAGCCCAGGATGAAGTTCAAGCCCCAGACGTTGTAGAGGTAGACGTCGACGAGGTGTCGGCTACTCCGGTTCAGATTCCGGAGCCTATTCCCTCTACATCGGCCGGTCTCCCAGTAGAGCTGGGACAGGCCCTCTGTTCTATTGTTGGAATGATCCAACAAATGCAGAAGGAGAATCAGGAGAAGGCTGCTGCAATGGAACTGCGAATGCAGTGCCTTGCAGAATCACATGGGCCCCAGAAAAAGCTCAATGTGAAAGACCTTCCCTTGTGCTCAGATGCTAACCCATGGAGGTATGCTGAGCACATGCCGATGACGACTGGAAAGATCGTCATCTCGGATATGCTGGGCTCAGTTCCCCTGGAGGAGGGGGAATTCTGGCCCAGCAAGGCATCATATCCGGACTGTTATGTCCGGCTGAGGAAGGGAACCAGCTTCAAAGGAGGAGACAGAGCCGAAGGAGGTCATAGTGATGGACCATGCTAAGGCTCAAGCTCTACTTTCATCCTCGATGAAAGAGAGGGGCTTCTCTAACTCAAAGGTAGCCGCATTGAATAGGAAGCTCCCTTCCTTTGTGTCCTCGCCTACTAGAGCCTTCCCCTTTTTATAGAAAGGGTTTCTGGCTGTACTAAAAGCAGTCGAGGCCGGCAAGTCTTGCCCCTCCCTAGAGGAGTGTAAACCCTTGTCGCTGGCCCTGCCTATGGACCACAAAGACTGGAAGGACCTCCATCTTACGTTCTCAGTTGGAAAGTTGGAGGCTGATATTGCCGGACGTCAGTTCGGCAAGGACCTCCCTAAGCTGTCTGACTTTCTTTTGCGAAGGGAGTTCGATACAAAAGAAAGACTGACTGCTTCAATGTCTCTTCAGACTACTCTCGAGACGATGGCAAGTGACCCCAAGGTCCATGAAATGTTCATGGTAGTGGCCAAGTCTCATCTGGCCACAGTGACGAAGGACCTTTATGGCTTCGTCAAGGCAAGGAGAGCTTGTAGGGAGTTCGTGTTTACCTCGGCTACGGTGAGGCACGAGCCAAAGAAACTAATCTCCTCCAACATTTGGGGAAAAGACCTTTTCCCTACCGACTTGGTCAAAGAAGTAGTTGATATGGCCGCCTTGGAGAATAGAAACCTTCTCCAGAAGTGGGGCCTGGCTATCAAAAGAAAGTCTTCCCCGGATGAGGGTCCTCAACCAAAGAGGAAGACTATGAGGACTAGGCTACCGTCTCGGCCAGCCAAGCCTGTTAGACAGCAACAGCAACTGCAATTGCCATTGCCCCCAGTGCCCCAGATCGTGGCACAAACCCTGACCACTTTTCAGTGGGTACCCCAGGCCGTGTCGACAAAGTCCACGGCATTCACCCCAGCGTTCGAAGGGCAGTCTACTTCCTTTCGAGCAAAACCTAGAGGAGCAGCCAAAGGCTCGTCTAGACGCCCCTCAAGGGGAAGGGGATTCAGGGGTGGTCGTGGTCAGGAAGGCAAGACCTCAGGACGGCAGTCCAAGGGAGGTGATACCGGTAGGAGGGAGACTTCTGAAATTTCGGGATCGGTGGACCTTCGATCCCTGGGCCCACAGCCTACTCAAGAACGGACTGGGCGGGAGCTGGTACAGCACTCCACCCCCGTGCCTTCGGTTTTTCCAACACTCCACCCCCGTTATGGAGGAGTACGTTCAAGAACTGTTGGAGAAAAAAGGTGATCCGAAGGGTGAAGCCCATCAATTTCTAAGGGAGGCTGTTTTGTGTTCCCAAGAAAGACTCGGAAAAGCTCAGAGTCATTCTGGACTTGTCGCCACTCAACAAGTTCATAGTGAATTGCAAATTCAAAATGCTAACACTGCAACACATAAGGACCTTACTGCCCAAGAGGGCATATTCCGTCTCTATAGACTTGTCAGACGCCTATTGGCACATTCCAATTAGCCATCGACTCTCCCCCTACCTAGGGTTCAGGCTACAACGAAGACTATACGCCTTCGGAGCCATGCCATTCGGATTAAACATAGCCCCAAGGATTTTTACGAAGCTTGCGAGCGTAGCTCTCAAACAATTACGCCTAAAGGGAATTCAGGTAGTAGCCTACCTGGACGACTGGTTGGTGTGGGCAGGATCCGAGACAGAATGCTTGCAAGCTTCCAGTCAAGGTGATCCAGTTCCTAGAGTACCTAGGCTTCAAGATCAACAGAAAAAGTCTCGACTTTCTCCATCTCAAAAGTTCCAGTGCCTGGGAATCCACTGGGACCTTTTGTCACACCGTTTCTCCACCCCGGCGAAGAAAAGGAAGGAGATAGCGGGTTCTGTCAAGAGACTTCTAGATTCCGAAAGGATATCAAGACGCGAGCAGGAGAGGGTACTGCGCTCTCTCCAGTTTGCTTCGGTGACAGACCCAGTGCTAAGAGCACAGCTAAAGGATGCAATCAGAGTTTGGAGAAGTTATGCATCAAACGCGCGAAGAGATCTGAGAAGACCAGCCGCTTCGGCTAAGTACTGTTCTCAGGCCTAGGTCCCAAGCCAGACATCTAAAGAAGTCGGTTCTTCTTCAGCCACCTCCCCCGTCGGTGACGATTCACTCAGACGCCTCGAAAGAGGGATGGGGAGGTCACTCTCATCGGAAAAAAGTCCAGGGACTTGGTCCAAGCTATTCAAGACCTTTCACATAAAACTTTCTAGAAGCTAGGGCAGTGCTCCTTACCTTAAAGAAAGTCTCCCCGCGTCACTCGATCCACATAAGGTTGGTGATAGACAGCGAGGTAGTTGTGAGATACTTGAATCGACAAGGATCGAGGTCACCACCTCTCAACCAGGTGATGTCGGCCATCTTCCGATTGGCGGAAAAGAAGAAGTGTTACCTGTCGGCAGTTCACCTTCAAGGAGTCCGCAATGTGACAGCGGACGCTCTATCCAGGTTCACACCGATAGAGTCGGAATGGTCCTTAGACGCAGGATCATTCTCCTTCATTCTGAATCAGTCCCAGAACTGCAGATAGACCTCTTTGCGACGAAAGACAACAAGAAGTTGCCCCTGTACGTCCCTCGACTGGAACAGATGGTCCAAGATTTATCTGTTCCCTCCTCACAACCTTCTGTTGAGGGTCCTCAACAAACTGAGATCCTTCAAGGGGTAGCGGCAATAGTGGCCCACAAGTGGCCGAACAGCGTGTGGTTCCTCCTGGCATTGGAACTGTAGCTGAAGTTTGTACCACTACCAGATCCAGTTCTGACCCCAGCGAGTCCAGAAGTCAACTGTCTGCGCTTCATTACAGAAAACCCGGACCCTGCAGCTCATGATTTTCTCTCCCTAGCGGTGAGAAAGCGTTTCGGGTGAGATGGCCATGTCGTCCTGATGGACCCGCCCTTGCCTTTCTAAGAAAGGG
>NC_090738.1:61161750-61176750 GCF_036898095.1 Palaemon carinicauda
TTCAGCATAACTGATCATAATATATTCATATTTATAATCACCGGGATATTCTGACCAAAGATTAATGCAAACCATTACTACCTTCATTTCATAACACATTTTCCCAGCCATTTTTGGCCTAAAACAGAACAACTGAAATATGGCGAGGGAAAATGGATCACTTATGATCAGAGGAACATCACAAAAAGTCATCGAGTGGAAATGGCCACTAGATGGCCCAGTGATAAGGGGAGAAACTCCACCAAAAGGGATTAGTCTTAATTGCCTGGATGCTGCGACCCCAATGTAGCCTTTGCATTCAGGACTGAAACCAATTCTTTCCTGTAAGTATAACTGGTTTAGTCTTGCAAAAAGAATTACAAAGTGTATTCACAAAAAGTTTATGATAGAAAAAGAGGTTAGCGTTTTTTAGATAGGTAAACGAGGGTTATCATTTACAAAGAGAAAAAAAAATATAATACGAAGAATAACGAGTGCTAAGTAGTTCTTAAGTAGTACAATTTAAGACAAAATTACAAAATTCGAAACAATAGTGTAAAAATTATGAGACGTGAATTCCGAAAACACAGAAAGAACAGTTTTAAAGTTTTTAACGAGAACATACCGACTTTATCAAATTGTCAGATGGAGTACTTAACCGTATATATTGAGTATCTAAAAATTTTTGAAACTCCGCCTTTAAAATGCTCATCTTTAAGCTGTATTATGGATATCTTATCCCTATATCTGTTGAAATATAAGTTATGAAATAATTGTTATGATGAAAATTCAATATTATGTTGCGTAAAAGTAGTTTTGAATCATAGCATTTAAATATTAGCAATAATGTTTGGGGTTAGGAATATTTATAATCAATGTTTTCCTTATAAGATAATTAGAAACTGAGTGATAATGTGTTCTAGGCTGGAGGAAATTAGCACACAGAAATACTTACTTTAATTTCCATAAATTACCCAAGTAATACCCAATTTGTGAATTCAAGTCGTTCATGGTAAATCAAATATAAACATCATGAAATTTTTTTAAACATTTCGAACGAATTCTGAAGGTCATCAGTCACAGAAATCAGAGGATCTCTCCTTCTAAGTAAACAGAGATCTGGGAGCACAAAAACTATTAAATGGTAGATAGTAGGAAGCAAGAAATACTTAATTACTGTCAATCATTAACTATAGAAATTGACTGACACATAGTTCGACGGATATCATATATATATATATATATACATATATATATATATATATTATATATGTATATTTATACATATGTATATATATATATATATATCTATATATCTATATCTATTTATGTATATATATATACGTATATATATATATATATATATATTACGACTAAGGAATTACGTAAACTCTCAAGCTCTAAACTCTCCTGCGTTACTTTATATAAATCTGATACACACAAGAATACCTCTGAGCTCTGAGAATAACACACAATTACCAGAAGTTAGTTTATATGCATAATATATAATATCTAAGGGTCTCTTTAATTTACACTAAAAAAAATTGGTGATTACTTTTCTTTTAACGATAATTATTCATAAATCTACATCTTACTTTAATTCTAAGTCTGGGATACGAGCAAGACACTGAACTAATTATTGGTGATTGAAAATGATACACACTTTACAAAAATATATATATTCTATAAAAAAATAATAATTCAATAGTAATACCAAAAATAAATCACTCGAAATTTGAATCTGAACTAGACCTTACACTTCTGACAAATGACACTTTAAGAATTTTTCAATACAAATACTTGTTTCAACAGAAAATAATATATAAAAATATTTATTTTTGGCAATTAAGGAAAAAATGACACTAAAGAAAATTAATAATAATCACAACTTTACATATAAGTAACTGTTACTTCTACTACCTTACTCCTAGGACCTTTTGGACTCACTCAAGGTTACCAAATGGTTAAGCAAAATTAAATGCACTTCACTGTTTAACCAAATCACACAGGGCCAGTCACAAAAGAAATTTACAATATAAAATGTACTTACAATAATATCACTTCACTTCTTCTAAATTAAATACAAAATATTACAATTGATGGATGGAAGAGGTGCCCGCAAGAGGACTGTCGGAAGCACAGATCTTTCGGAAGGTCAGGCTGGATCTCTCTCACCAAAACCATGGTAGGCCCTTATATGTCATCATAAATCATTATAGAAACTTTCAGATGATTTAAGCAAAGAACTCGCGATTCATTTGCAGAAGGTCCAAAGAGGCTCTCGTTGGTAGTTTGAAGTATGGGTCTATCATCGCCTGACGAGGGCAAGACTCTCAGCTAACTCCGCTCACCTCCTCTCGTAACATTAGAAATTAAAAAAAATATTTTAGTCAAGAACCTTTATGCCTCTTCCAACGTGTAAACATGATGTAATCCCTCTTTTGTAACATATAGCATACCTTTTAACAAGATTGTATAAGACTGCAAGAAATTTTATTCTTTAAAATAGCGTAGACTTACATATACGGAACTGAAAGAACATACAACTAAATGAATGACAAGACTCTTATGTAATTTACTTTCATTTGCTTAATCCTACATGAGTCGGACTCACCTTACGAGCTGGCTTTACATCTAAAGGCACAAATGAAATAGGTGAATAAAATTATTTTTTCTCATTTCAGGCCAGCTGGGTAAGAATATATATATATATATATATATATATATATATATACATATATATTTATGTGTTTTCATGTGTTTGTGTGTTTGTGTGTTTATGCGTATGAGTGCACATGTTGCCGTTCATTTTGTTTCTAGCACACCCATAAAGATTTTTTTTTCGAAAAATATAGATTACATTTATATCAATTAAAACTTTTTACTTTACTTGTTTAATTTCTTTTCTGAAGTAATAAATGGAATTGCAAATTGAAATTTAAAACTTCTGTATAATTTTCTTTCAAATTACTCATCTAAAGTTTTTGATTAATTTGTTATAACCGCTTTTCATATTCTATTCAATAAGGAAATTTTATTGGGCCGTAATATTTAAATTCAAATGATGGAATATGATGTAGAATGAATGAGGAGATACAAAGAGTTAGAAAATATCAAAAGAGAGAGAGAGAGAGAGAGAGAGAGAGAGAGAGAGGAGAGAGAGAGAGAGAGAACTATTGCGGCCGGAAGAATGACCAATGAAAAGGGCTTTATGGGTAAGAAATATATATACCTGTCTCGGGTAAGTCATGGGTCTCATAGCATAACTTACATGAATCATAAATCCTCTCTCTCTCTCTCTCTCTCTCTCTCTCTCTCTCTCTCTCTCTTCCAAGTCAACTCCTATTTTTGTGACTGTCAATTCCTGTCGAATCCGAAATTGAATTAATTTCTTTCACATGAGATGTACTAATCACAATTGTTAATCACAATTGATAATTGATAATCGTAATTGCAAATCCTAAATTCTAAGCACACGCATACATACGCACACATATATAAACAATGAAGCTTTCTGTAAACCTATAATCACCCTATTAAAAAACTCTGAAATTCTATCGACTCTTTTTGACCGAGTTACTAAGTCAATGGAACATCAGCATTTTAGGCTTGGGTTCGGTTCCCTGGCTGACCAGAACCTATTAACTTTGAGCTGATTCCCCCTTTGATCTCTGATATTAGAATGCATATAAACAATGGCATATATGAATATATATGGAACACTTCTAAATGTGCAAAATTATCATAGCTATGCATATAAATATATGTATATGTATGTATATATATACGTATATATATATATATATATACACACACACATATATATATATATATATATGCATATACATATATATATATATATATATATTTATATATATATGTATGTATATATATATATATATATATGTATGTATGTATATATATATATATATATATATGTGTATATATATACATATAAACATGTATGTATAAATATATATATATATATGTATATATACATATATACATGTCCAACCAATCAGCAAGCAGGAAACTTTTCCGAGTGAAAAGGGAACCCCTGAGAGTCAGTGCAAATCTGCCTTACTAAACAGAATTACCAATAATTTAAAAAAAAAAATAAATAGAGTAATATTACTGAAAGCTCAACTATCATCAATACTTGAGAATTAATATACTGTCCTTGAAACGCAAAACTGACTTCATGAAGATCTAGCAAAAGTATTCAAGGGGTTTCAATGAGGCCTGAGGTTTTCAGGGATGACTGAAAATTTAAAAGCCAGCACTACATTTTTTGGCAATGTCCACTTACTCTTTTCAGGCCTTTCAAGTCAATTTGGTTTAGAAAATAAGACCTAAAAAGCTTGAATTTTGTACAATTCTTTGCATGAAATAATCATAATATGCCCTATATCTCCCTAATTATTTTTCCCAGAATGCGATGCATTTTCAATGCTAGGAAGGGGAACCCAAACTTGAACTTAAGCAAACCTTGCTTTCAATGGACTTACTCTTAATTGTAAAGAAACCTCATCCTGCTTATGGTAACAGACTTCGCCAGTCACCAGAAGCAATTTGAATATCTCTTAGTAAAAAACATAGAACCAAATACATTGAATTCCTAAAGACAGATGACGTAGGAGGATTAATCATAGGTTGAATAGTCCGTTTTCAGGAATAATTTGAACCTTTCGTAGGACTCAGCAGCAATAAAATGGGGAGGATTAATCATAGGATTAATAGTCTTTTTTCATAAATAATTTGAACATTTCGTAGGACTCAGCAGCAATAAAAATGGGGAGGATTAATCAGAGGATTAAAGGTCCTTTTTCAGGAATAATTCGAACATTCAGTAGGACTCGGCAGCAATAAAACCGTAAAACCTAAAATCTCAGATATCGTGTTATATTGATAACCTAGACACATTTGAAAGGTTTTAAACAGGTGCTAACGAATTATCAGCTGTAAATATACTTAGAATAAAAAGTACTGGAAAAGAGATGAAAAAATTCTGAAGAAGAAATAAAGTAAAATAAAAGAAAATCCAAAAAAGCTGGTTTCATAAATTATCTTTAGTTGCTTCGTTCCACTAAAACCAAATAGATTTTCTAATCCATAGTCAATGAAAATTAAGATCAGACTTAAATTCTAGTAATAGATAATTAAACTTATCATTGAAAAACTAAATATTCGACCACACTTAGGAACAAACATTTTATATTTTCTTTTATCAACTTAAAATTAGTACATTTTTAAGTCAAGTAAACTTTGGATAATTTTGTAATCATTCATAAATCATATGAATTTTTACCTGTTGTCGCATTCCAAGTGCTATCTTTATAAAAGAAAATGCATAAAAAACTTTTGGTGTTTTCACATGAAATTTTTCATTCACTTTCAGCACAATTCAGATCGCAGCCTACAGCAAATCCTAGCAAAATGTATGTAAAAATACATCGTTCTGGGCCATGTATTTTATCACCTGATTTCTCGGTGTCAGCGAGTTTTATTCTATTCAGTTGGAATACACAAAATCTTCGTTGCTTCTCCACTCGGCCACGATAATTGGCCTTCCCGTGGCTTCAAATTTTTCAACCTTAAAAGGCGTCTGTATCTTTCATTTCGATCTTGACTGCGAGAACATCCGAGAGGTTTTCCAGGCAACATTTTGTTGCGCATATCCATTCAGGCTGTGAGAGTTTTCTTTGTTTCTATATATTGACTTACAAGAAAAAAATATTCATTATTTTTATATGTGAAATATAAATATATTGTTGCCGATATCTCTCTCTCTCTCTCTCTCTCTCTCTCTCTCTCTCTCTCTCATTGATTTTTTTGTCTCTACTACTACTACTACTACTACTACTACTACTACTACTACTACTACTACTACTACTACTACTACTACTACTACTACTACTACTTTGATTAGGACTACAACTACTGCTATTGCTACTAATAATACTACTTTTTTATATAGCAATTCATAACGCTTCTTTTATTGCATAACATTTTTAACTTTAACTTGTAGCTCCTTCGTCACTCTTCCGACTTAGATAAACATAAACCTGAAATCAAAAACGCTGTTAAACTGTAGTAAACGACCTTATTTTAATCGTTGAATAGTTGTGAGTCCTCTGCCATATTCCCCATTTCCTTAACCCTCTTCTATTTTCAATTTTTCCAATTTTCCTCAGCTTCTTTTACAAAAGCCTCAGCTTAAACCTGTTCAGTTTGATTATTCAATATCAGAATCAATTAAGGTAAAATGAAGCTGGCTTTATAATCATGTGTTATAGTTCAAAAAAGACAAAACTATTGGAAATTGATACGTTATTTCACATTCTTTTGCACGAAAAGAAAAAAATTATCCTAAAACCTAATATGAAAATATGATTGCGCATAACATTTAAATATAAAGTCAAAAGCTACAGTGCCTGAACGGTATATAACTATTTTTTTTTCCTTCAATTAAAAAACCCAATTAAAACTTATTCTTAATCAACATTGCCAAAAACATATTTTTAATCACTAAGCCTTTCGCACTGAGAAGCAAGTAAAGGGGAAATAGGAAATTATTATTAATCATTTATATTAAACAGATTACATTCCATTTGAACGTTACGTTCATGTAAGATGTAAGGATTGTCTGTAGAGTGACATAGAGTTTTTCGGTATACATGGTTACAGAATTACATAGAAAGAGACACAGAGTAGGAGAGATGGAAGGATGTGGAGAGAAAAATACCTGTAGGGATTAAAATGACATTATATATATATATATATATATATATATTATATATATATATTTAGATATATATATATATATACATATATATATATATATATATATCTATATCTATCTATCTATCTATCTATATATATATATATATATATATATGTATGTATATATATGTATATATATGCATATATATATATATATATATATAAAAGACAGAGAGAGAGAGAGAGAGAGAGAGAGAGAGAGAGAGATAAACGGTGGGATATATCTCTTTTGAATAATTTTATATGTATATAAGTATATATATATATATATACATATATATATATACATATATATATATATATATATATATGTATGTATATATACATATGTGTAACTTTAAACACACACACATATGTATATATATATGCATGTATGTATGTATATATATATATATATATATATATATATATATATATAGTATTTATATATATGCATATATAATATATAAATAATTATATTTACCTATATTTATGTATAAATCTTATAAGGAGGTATTGAATATATACAGAGACCTACACATGTACATACATGTATGTATACATACATGTATAAATATAAATATATACAACACATGTGTATATATACAAATATAAATGCATACAGATTTATATATAAAAGAATATATATACATATAATACATATATGTACATATATATATATTTCTATACACACACACACACACACACACACATATATATATATATATATATATATGTGTGTGTGTGTGTGTGTGTGTGTTGTGTGTGTGTGTGCGTGTGTATGTATATACATACCTATATTTAGTTTATACGTCTCTAAATATGTATTTTTGTGTATAGGTATATATACGTATACCCAATTTTTCACAAATATACCAACGAAAGCAAAATACATTCCACCAAATATTTTTTCTTTTCATGAGGTAAATGCTGAAAGCCTAAATTCCTAATGTCACTTCATCTTGATTTCCAAAGTCGGAATCTTACTGAAAGAATACAAGAGAACCAGAGAGGTACATAATAGTAGAACATGTAAATTCAAGACACAATTGCGATACAAGGAATGTTTTTAACGAAGGGAACTCATTTGTATCCGTATTATGTACTGACTTCCAAGAAAACAATGATAACTTTATTGTTGAGATATTGGCCATTTCGTTTTTGTTCAGAATAGAAATATTAATCTGCTTAAGAAAAATTAGTTTATAATTCTCTTGAAGCAAATCAATATAGGAATAAATATTTTAACTTTATTGAATATATTATTCATATTCCCATTTTAAATGAGATATTCAGGCATCATAAATTACGATAATCCCTTTTCTTTAGGATTATTAGAATTATAGCCTTAGATTTCTTTCGATAAACCTAAATGAACAATGAATATGAATAATGTTTATCTAATTAGAATATCTTTCGATGAAGATAGCCCTAAATGCGGTATATTACCGATGCCTGTTCAAAATAGTCTTTATTCATTGTTACAAGATGTTCAGAATCATATATTCCATATTTATTTAATCCAGAGTTTTAAAATAATAAGTTAATTCAAGTTTTTTCATACGACTCCTGTAATCATGAGATGTTCTACATATGAAAAAATCTCAGACAAATATAGCAAGAAAGTCTTCCTTTGGGTACGTGGAGAAAAGAAAAGAAAGAACCAATCTTCGCTTCTATTCAGATTTACAATAAAAAAATATAATACAAATAAGTTACTTCTTCATGAGAGGTACAGTGCAAGCGGGAATTAGTATGTCAGTATATAGTCTTATTTCTTTGTCATTTCTCACATTTGTGGTCAATTACTCCTATTTTTAATCAACTTTTCCGACATAACGATTGAGTAATCTGTGATATTGGAGCGTATGACTTTCCCAGCTCAAATAAAAAAAAGAGATTTAATATTCTAAAACATCATTTATAACTCAGTTGCTTGAGCCCTTTACAAAATAGATTTTTCAATAATCATTCACTCATTTATTATGCATAGGTTTTGAGACGTTTTTTTGTCTGAAATCTAGACAATTTTACATCACAAGATTCGAAGATTTGAAAAAAGCTATAAGTATATGGAAATTAGTGTATATTGGCAACTGCAATTCTTTTTCATTCTCTATAAATAATAGTTTTCAAAGGAGTTAGGAATCCATTTTACATCTCACATTACCTTCGATAAAAGAAATAGATTAATCTGTGAAGAGAATTTAATACCAAGTTCATGAATATGGCCCTGTATCTCTCTCCTCCAAACGCAGTCGAGGTTATTTCCTGATATTTTGTTGAGAGACGTTTAATTGACAGCGGAAAGGTCAGTAAATGAACAAGATTCATCGAGGCAATATGCAATTTAATTGCACAATATACAGCTCAACTGAACTCCAATAACTTGCATTATCTGCAGTGGAACTCATATCCCTCTTTCAATAAACATTTAATATCTCAAATGCTGCATCCCATTTAACATACAAATTCACATTCATCAACTTCTCTTTATGTAATCATTTTGATAATTTCTTATGCCATTAGGTAAGGCATGGACGATGAACAAACGATTTTTTGATATTTTCTCAAATCGGAAGACATCCATGCAAAGAATATTCTTACTAAATTTTCATAAAGATCAGCATTATTTTTTGGCATAGAAAAATACAAATGATTGACTACAAACGATTCAAAGAAGCAAATGCATTTTTGCAAAGAATAACAAAGAGATCATTATTATGGAAAATATTTGGCTGTAGGGTTCACTTGATTATGATTATGACTATCATGTATCTGTAAATAAGGAAATAACATACTGTTAATAGAAAAAGACATACACACATAAATGCACAAACTCACACGGACACATACGCGCAGAGAGAGAGAGAGAGAGAGAGAGAGAGAGAGAGAGAGAGAGAGAGAGAGAGATTACTTTATATTCCTACTAAGAAGACAAGAGAAAAATTCAGTTTCCATTTTCATCAGAAACTATTAATTGTTAACAAAGGAGAACAAATATGAAAAAAACAGTTCCATCAGAATAATATTGACAAAAACTGATAAAAAATATATAGGTAGCTAATTCTAATAAAAAATGTTCAAAATATTCTTACATATTTATGTAAATAGATGAATCAAGAAATACGAAATTAGATGAATAAAAAATCTATTTAATATACAGAAAAAAAATATATATATTTTTCTATATCAAATAAGAGGAGAGAGTTATAATGTTTTCCCTCAGTTTTGACCTTCGGAAGGCTCAGTGACATTTAATATTTTGCTGACGAAACATATCACGATATACAGCAAAATAGATATCGCGAGACAGACAGACAGACACACACAGAGAAAGACAGACAGACAAGCTGAGAGAGAGAGAGAGAGAGAGAGAGAGAGAGAGAGAGGGGGGGGGGAGAAATCCTTGGAAAGCTTTAATCCCTAAACCATGAAATAAAACCTATCAAATAATTAACTATTATCTTAAGATACTACCTCCCACTGAGTGATAAATTAGTAAAAAAACATAACCTTAAAAAGGAAGCAAAATAGAGATAGGTATCTGTCTACACTGCAAAGAAGGAAGGTTGTGGGGGGGGGGGGTGAGGGAGGGAGGAGAAGACCCAATGATCCCCCTTCCTTTGCTGCGAAAGTGGCCTTTAAAACTCAACAGTCCATATTCAACGCAGCCTTGGACACCTGATCTTCCTCACTTTGGAGGTTCATTGGGTATTATGCTGTTATTAGGCCTCTCTCTCTCTCTCTCTCTCTCTCTCTCTCTCTCTCTCTGTATTTATATGGATGCAAATATCTTTATATAAAAACGCAAACACACATACACACACAAACAATCACACACACACACACAAACACACACACACACACACACACACATATATATATATATATATGTACATATGGATGCAAATATATTTATATAAAAACGCACGCACACCTATATATATATATATATATACATATATATACATATATATATGTATATATATACATATATATATATATATATATATGTGTGTGTATATACAGTATATGCATATATATATATATATATATACATATATACATATATATATATATCATATATGTATATATATATATATATATATATGCGTATATATACACATATGTTGATATATATATATATATATATGTATGTATATATATGTATATATATAGAATCGTCTATAGTAAATTCAAATCGATTATAAATGATCCAAAATAGTTTTTGCCTAGCAATCTCGAAAAATATTAAAACAACTCTTTATCAGAATTATTCCGGTAATTGTAACATTGAATACCGACTGATCATCCATTTCACTGATTATCTAATTCCGTTTTAGCGGAATAATTATATAATGCATTTGGACAATTAATTTCGTGAGTTTTAGCATACAATCATGTCTTTATGATTGTCGCATTCATCTTTTATATTTGAATCGTTTAATTTCACTATGTAAAATCAAAACCTCGAGCAAGAAAATATAAAAATCAAAGTACAATAAAATAAATGGATAAAACACTAGAGAAACATATGTATGAGTGGCTTTAAGGGGGAGTGGGGGACGTCCTCGAGTGTTGGAGAAGAGAAGAGTCCAAATGAAATAAAACCCTTCCGTTGGAAATGAAAACCAATAAAAGGGATTTTATTCCCAGTGACGGAAAGCTCTACATGAAGCAACAAGACATTTCTAATCCCCTACTGTTCTTTTGGGGGAAATTCTCTCTCTCTCTCTCTCTCTCTCTCTCTCTCTCTCTCTCTCTCTCTTCTGAATGTACGCCAAACAACCTCTAGGATAGATTCATTGACTGCATTGACTTTTTTCAATGTTTTACCTTTGCTTTTGTTAATTAATTTAATTGTTAAGAATAGAATAAATAGATTTTGTGAATATTTGTTTCCTTCTAATACCTAAGTTTACAACTATTTTCCTTTGTATAACATAACACAATGTTTTAAAAACAACAAAAACAACAACGCCAGTAATAATAATAATAATAATAATAATAATAATAAAAATAATAATAATAATAATAATAATAATAATAATAATAATAATGAACTAAGGAACCTCCGTAACGAGGCTATAATATTGATAATCAAAAGTCACAGTAATGTTGAAATATATTATTGTAAAATGGTAAAAAATATACAAGAAGAGACTTTCGGATACCGCTCCGTATCCCTCTTCAGTCCTACTGACGGTTAAACTCTTAAAAATGACAGAGGCACCATTCCAATTGATGTTGTGTCCTGGAACGAATGAATGTGAAACAAGAGTATTATTCATTGCATGGAGTTTATAGGCCCTGGGATGTTCAGAAAGTCTTACATCCAAACCCCGCTCACTTTCTCCAAAGTATTTCTGAGGGCAATTGGCACAGGGAATTTGATAAACACCGGGTGTTTTCCTAATATCATTGTTGTTATTATTGCACACTAACTGATTTCTGATAGTATTTTTAAAATTGAAAGCAATTTGAATTTCTTTTTGCTTACTATTTGCAAGATAGCAGGTATTTTCCAGTTTCGGATTGTAGGCTATGGATAAATACTTCTTATTTTTTACCACATTAGGATTACATGCTACACTCATACCGTAATATATTCGTTTTGCTTTAGAGACAGCTCTTTCTATAATGTGAGTGGGATATTTCAGACCCTTAAAAACATTGAAGATATGCTGAAGCTCAAGCTCTAAAAGTTCGATATCACAAATACGAAGGGCTCTAAGACAAAAGTTGACAATAATATTCGCTTTTACCCTCAATGAATGAAAGGAATAGAAATGAATGTACCCCTCAGCATTAGTACTTTTACGAAACACTGAAAATTTAAACCTGTTACTTACGTTATCTCTAATAACCAAAACATCCAGATATGCAAGCTTATTATCTTCCTCCATTTCAACAGTGAATTTTATAGAGGGTACAATGCTATTGGCACGGTCAACTAGTTGTTGTAGCCGCGCGTCATCTCCTTTGAAAAGAATGAAAATATCATCAACAAATCTGACCTAGACCAGTGGCTTAATGTGTGGATCACAATGTTCTAAAATACTCTTCTCCACGAACTCCATGCACAGATTGGACAATATGGGCGATAATTTTCAACCCATAGACACACCAAAGAGTTGCTTATAACAAATATTGTTAAAGTAAAAAAGATTAGTAGATACGCACAATCTAACTAATGACAAAAAACGTTCTAATGGAATGGGGATGTGTAACTGTTCTTCTAAAATCTTTGCCCTATGGTTGTCTAAAACATATTCCAAAGGAACATTGGTGAATAAAGCTGTGACGTCTAAACTAACCATTCTGCAGTCTGTGTCAAAATTGTTCCTTATTCTATCAATAAATTCGTAGGAATGGATCAAATGTGAGTCTGAAATTTTCCCGATAAAACCACCTAAAATCAAAGCTAGCCATTTTAATAAGTAATACCGATTAAGCAAGGAAACCCAAAAGGATATATTCAACAGCCATATTAGGAAGATCACTCCACAACTTGTTCAGACCTATGATTGAAACTTCTAGAATACTCTCCAGTATTGAGCCGTATGGAGGAGAAGGCATGACTGTTAACTGTATATATTTTTACCATTTTACAATAATATATTTTAATATTACTGTGACTTTTGATTATCAATAATAATAATAATAATAATAATAATAAAAATAATAATAATAATAATAATAATAATAATAATAATATTAATAATTCTACTACTACTTCTACTACTACTAATACTAAATGTTATTATTATAATTATAATTATTATGCAGATGATGCTACTCTCTTTGCATCAATTCCATCCCCTGAATGTAGATCTGGGGTTGGTGAATCCCTTAATAGAGATTTAGCTAAAATTAGTGCATGGTGCAAATTATGGGGTATGAAGTTGAATCCTAACAAAACTCAAAGTATGATTGTAAGTAGGTCAAGGACGGTGGCTCCTCAACATCCGGATCTCAGTATTGATAATGTTTCTTTAAATTTGTATGACTCTTTCAAAATTTTAGGCGTGATTCTTGACAGCAAATTTACTTTTGAGAAACATATAAGGTCTGTGTCTTCTTCAATTGCACAAAAAATTGGCTTATTGAGAAAGTCTTTTAAGATATTCGGTGATCAATCTATTCTGAAGAAGTGTTTTAATTCTTTTATTCTACCTTGTTTTGAGTATTGTTCTCCTGTCTGGTCTTCAGCTGCTGATTCTCATCTTAATTTGTTGGACAGAAACTTACGGTCTATTAAATTTCTTATTCCTGATCTAGATATTAATCTCTGGCACCGTCGATCAATTAGTTCATTATGCATGTTGCATAAGATTTTTCATAACTCTGACCATCCTTTACATTCAGATCTCCCTGGACAATTCTATCCTGTTCGTAATACTAGGCAGGCAGTTAATTCTAATAGCCAGGCCTTCTCCATCATAAGACTCAATACTACGCAGTACTCTAGAAGTTTTATTCCAGCTGTTACCAAGTTGTGGAATGATCTTCCTAATCGTGTTGTTGAATCAGTAGAACTTCAAAAGTTCAAAGTTGGAGCAAATGCTTTTTTGTTGACCAGACGGACATGAGTCTTTTTATAGTTTATATATGACATTTTTGTTGTTGACGTTGTTAATAGTTTATATATGATATATCTCTTTTGACATTACTTTTTTTAGAATGACTTATTGTTAATTTGTTCTCTTCAGTTATTTATTTCCTTATTTCCTTTCCTCACTGGGCTATTTTTCCCTATTGGAGCCCCTGGGCTTATAGCATCTTGCTTTTCCAATTAGGGTTGTAGCTTGGATAGTAATAATAATAATAATAATACTATTATCATTATAAAAAATAATAATAATAATAATAATAATAATAATAATAATAATAATAATAATAATAAAAATAAAAATAAAAATAATAATAATAATAATAATGATAATAATTATAATTTTAATAAAAATAATAATTAAACAAGGAAACCCAAAAGGATATATTTAACAGTCATATTAGGAAGATCACTCGACAACTTGTTCAGACCTATGATTGAAACCTCTAGAATACTCTGCAGTATTGAGCCGTATGGTGGAGATGGCATGACTGTTAACTGTATATTTTTTTACCATTTTACAATAATATATTTTAACATTACTGTCACTTTTGATTATCAATAATAATAATAATAATAATAATAATAATAATAATAATAATAATAATAATAATAATAATAATAATTCTACTACTACTAATACT
>NC_090738.1:61179250-61181750 GCF_036898095.1 Palaemon carinicauda
ATATGTATATACATATATATATAACATATATATATATATATATATACACATATATATATATGTATATATATATATATATATATATACATATGCGTATATATAAATATATATATATATATATATATGTGTGTGTGTGTGTGTGTGTGTGCGCGCTCGCGCGTGTAAGTGTGTATATCATTTTGTGAATGTGCCCGATGAATAAATGTCCCTGTTTTGTATATGTACACTGCATGTCAGACAGTACTACATAGGACCATTCTCTCTGTTTACGGTTCTTTCCATTTGCCTGCACAGACACCGAATAGTCTGGCCTATTCTTTACAGATTCTCCTCGGTCCTCATACACCTGACAACACCGAGATTGCCAAATAATTCGTCTTCTTCCAAGGGGTTAACTACTGCAGTGTAATTGTTCAGTGGCTACTTTCCTCTTGGTAAGGGTAGAAGAGACTCTTCAGCTATGGTAAGCAGCTCTTCTAGAAGAAGGAGACTCCAAAATCCAACTATTGTTTTCTAGTCTTGGGTAGTGCCATAACGTCTGTACCATGGTCTTCCTCTGTCTTGGGTTAGAATTCTCTTGCTTGAGAGTACACTCGGGCACACTTCTATCTAGTTTTTCTTCCTCTTGTTTTGTTAAAGTTTTTTTAGTTTTTATTGGAAATATTTATTTTAATGTTGCTACTATACTTAAAATATTCTATTTTTCTTTATTTCCTTTCCTCACTTGGTTATTTTCCCTGTTGGGGCCCCAGGGCTTATAGCATACTGCTTTTCCAACTAGGGTTGTAGCTTAGCATTTAATAATAATAATAATGATAATAATAATAATAATAATAATAATAATAATAATAATAATAATAATAATAATAATAATAATAATAATACGCTCAACACAAAAATACTTACTTCTTTCAATTACGGTGGGAATGTAAAACAAACCATTGGATTATAAAGATCTATATCCAGCATCCTTACAATTTTCAAAAATTATTTTAAAAATAATAGAAAGGTGAGCGAGACGTATTCACCGGAATCTATTTCCAGCGATGGTTGATTGATAGTTCGAGGACAGGTGGTGCAACTTCGTCTTTCCGATTGCCACGAATTTATTGACAAATCAATCAACTGGACAGTTGCCCATGGACACGGGACCCTTATTCTGAAGCGGCAGTTTACTAGCGAGTTCACACAATGTCATTCGGTATATCCCAAAGGATTTTTTTTTTCGGCGGTGGATTCTTTGTTTCTATTTTCTTTTCTTTTTGTAGTTAAGGCATTCCACGAAATAAAGGTCATTTTAGTAAATGCGGTCAAAACTTTGAAAGTAATCAGAAAAGGTTGTCTCCACGTTTGGTGACCTTAAACATACGATTATGAAAGATCAGTGCTAGGAATTTATCCATTTTTTATATGTCTATCTATCTATCTTTCTATCTATCTGTCTATCTATCTATCTATCTATCTATCTATCTATCTATCTATTTTTACCCCATTCACCCCTTTGGGGAGGGGCACATCAATAATCTAAGGCCTTTAGCATGTTGAACTTGGATTGATTCTCGACCTGTCAAATGTAACGTAAATATTGCCATTCACCCTCACTTTTCATATTGACTAGTTTTCCTTAAAACTAGGCAGGAGTTTGGGTTGGGGGTCCCTTGACAATCACACACACAGACATACACACATACACAGACACACACACAAACACACACACATATATATATATATATATATATATATGGTCATTTGGGAGCCACTAATGCTGCTGTCCACTTGAAGGTCCGTAGTTTGTCCATGACCTTCAACAGGTGATTGAAAGTTGGGAAAAGATAAATGCTGGTTCAATGGTTCCAATCCAGTGACATCGCATCTAACACCACTGCTTCCGAATCTATCTTTGGGCTACGTAACGGGAAAGCTTCTTGTTGAAGCTCGTTGCAAAGAGATCTATTTGCAGTTCCTGGACTTTCTTAAGAACGAAACAGAAGGATTTTTCGTTCAGAGACCATTCTGTTTCCAGAGGCTTGAATCTTGATAGAGTTTCTGCCATCAAATTTCAAACTCCTAAATGAACTGCCGAGATACCATTTCCTCCTTTTCGACAAAGTTAGAATGGCTAATATTATATGATTGATTTGTAGAGATCTGAACCCTGTCTGTTGAGGCAGTGGACTATAAGTCTTGCTGTCGAGAACTAACCTGATGTGGGAGTTCCTCATGGGGTTCAACCTCTTCAGAGAGAAAAACATTGCCCAAAATGTTGATATGAAATTGCTGAAACATGACTGACCACTGACCCTTTATTTTCTTGGAGGGAGTATGACTACCACAACCTCGTTTCGATGCAAGTGTGTTAATCGTCACTGATGAGAAGGAAACTGTTGTTTGAGCAGTAAAGCCGGGGTCATGTGGCGATTATTTTCGAGCGTTTGATGCCTTTCTTCTCCAAATTCTGTTGGCATCTTTCACTCTCGCTTTCAGAGTAGGGTTTGTAACT
>NC_090738.1:61190087-61203507 GCF_036898095.1 Palaemon carinicauda
CCCATGTAAGTGTTTTTATCTTTTCATGTTGATGATATTTCGGCTGTTCATCGCCTGTTTTGTTTTCGTCCCCGCTGGTGATGTGGGGCCCTTTGGAGGGAAAAGACGACAGTTAGCGACTCGGCTCCTTATAGAGAGGTTTTCAGCTCCCATATTTCCTGAGGGCTCGTGGCAAGTTTTGTGAAGTATTCTGAAGACGTCCTCGATGTTTGTGCAGCTGGTGGCATTTTGGAGGTGTTCCTTGCCATCCCCTATGAATTATATTTGTACTGACGTCTCTTCAGTTCGTGTGATGCCCTGCCTTACATTTCGTTCTTTTGGATGCGAGCTTCATCCATCGTTGCCCGTGCCCTCAGCTTGCTGAACCTCTGGAGTCGTCAAGGGGCCTCCCAGTGGCGGAGAAAGGGTAAGATCCGAGACCCTGTGTGTTATACTGTGACCAATCTAACCCATAGACAACGTATGTTGAGTGTCTCCTACTTGGTGGTATTGCTGACATTTACAGTTGGAGATAAAACTATGTGACGTGTTGCTGAGGGAATGGTATTTGTAGAAGAGTTAATTGATATTTGCTGGGTGACGTTTATTTTTCGGTTTTCACAATGTATGTTTATTGCCATTTAACTGTGTTAATCTTTTAGGTTTAAGGATATTTTCTTACTTTGTCTCCTTCTATCACAACGACCCGGGCATATGTGGTTTCTATCTCTACCTAGTAACTTTTTCTTTTGCTTTAGTATGCTAGTTAGCTAGGTGAATGTGTCTGAGGAATTGTAATAACCAGTTTGTTTTTCTTCCCTAAAGTTCAGTTTTCAAGGGATTTCTTTGTAATTTTAAGTTATTAATTGTAATAAATAATTTAAGTGTTTGTTTTGTCTCTGTATCCTTCTCTTTGAGGAAGTTCCTTGGATTGTTTTTGTTCTGGTACGAGTCCTACTCATTATCATAGTGGTAAGGGCTTTATGATAGATAAAGAATCTGTGAACTCGTTACCATCTCTTAAGAGTTCATAACATAAATGGCGACCGTGACAGGATTTATTACCAGACATTAACGTTCACAGGATTTTCTCGAGGAGGAGTGCAGAGAAAAGTGGGAAGATAGTTTTGCTTGATAGGCCTTTAAGTGATATTAGTTGAAAATGTAGATGTGGATCCCGTCACCTTAGTCAATGTAGAAGTAGACACAGAAGTAGATACGGTAGAATCAGTAGTTAATAATAAATTATCTGTTACACCTGATGCATTGAACAGCAATTCTGAAATATTGAATAATTTACAAATTAAATTTCAGCATTTGGATCACGACAGGTCTGTATCATTAATTACCCTGATAAATGAATACCGATATATTTTTCAAGACACTCCAGGTAGGACTACGGTTCTAGAACATGATGTGGATGTGGGGGATTCTAAACCTATTAAACAATGTCCCTACCGACTTGACCCAGTAAAGAGAGATATTGTGAGAGAGGAGGTGCGATATATGTTGGATAATGATTTAATTGTACCCAGCAGTAGTCCGTGGAGTTCGCCTGTGGTATTAGTTAAAAAAGAAGGCGGACAACACCGTCTATGCTTCGATTATAGAAAGATAAATGTTGTAACGAGAACAGATTCCTTTCCTCTACCCAGGGTGGAAGACTGTATTGATCGTGTTGGGTCTGCCAAATTTTTGACAAAATTAGATCTTTTAAAAGGCTATTGGCAAGTCGGTCTTTCACCCCGGGCGAGACAGATTTCAGCCTTTGTGACAGGTGACGGCCTTTTCGAATGCAAGGTAATGCCATTCGGAATGAAAAATGCGGCTGCTACCTTCCAAAGGTTGATGAATTACATAACACAGAATTTGGAGGGTTGCGTTGTCTACATAGATGACCTTATCATTTATAGTGATGATTGGAAGACTCATCTTAAAAGATTGAGAGCTTTGTTTCAGGTTTTGCGGAAGGCTGGCCTCGTGGTAAATCTGAAAAAGAGCGATTTCACTCAGGCAAAAGTAATTTACCTCGGCCATGAGGTGGGCCTGGGTAAGGTCGCCCCTAAGAAGGCCAATGTGGAGGCAGTTGCAGATTTTCCCGTACCTCTTAATAAAAGGGGCGTTAGGCGTTTCTTAGGTATGGTCGGATATTATCGTAAATTTATTTGCAATTTTTCTGACATAGCTAACCCTCTTACAAACCTGTTAAAGAAAGGTGTTAAATTTAACTGGTCTGCTGATTGTCAGGGGGCTTTCGAAAGACTGAAAGCCACCTTGATTAGTTACCCATTGTTACGCTCCCCGGATTTTAAATTGCCTTTCAGGTTAGGTACCGATGCCAGCGACTTGGGACTCGGTGCTGTTCTATTACAAGAGGATGACAAGGGAACTCTACACCCTGTTGCTTACTTCTCCAAGAAATTGTCGACAGCAGAAAGAAAATATTCTACAATAGAAAAGGAGGCATTGTGTCTAATAAAGGCATTGACCTATTTTGATGTTTATTTAAGTAATTCTAAGTATCCTATTGTAGTTTATACTGACCACAACCCCTTAGTCTTTATCCAACATTTCAAAGATAAAAATATGCGAATTCTTAGGTGGAGTTTGACTCTCCAAGAGTATGATCTCGAGATACGGCATATACCAGGTAGGGATAATGTAATTCCCGACGTTTTGTCTAGGACCTTTACAATAGAATGAATTGTCTGCAATAATAATCATGCATTATTTTTTTTTCTAGGTTTCCACTAATGTATCTTACTATGTCAAGTAATCTTATTTGATTTTTTTTGAAAAAAAAATTCTTTTAGAAATTTTTTTTTCTTTGGTGGGGAGGTGTAATAGAATTAACGTATTTAATTCATTTTTTTCAATATTAAACTTACCCGATAATCATGTAGCTGTCAACTCCGTTGCCCGACAGAATTCTACGGGAGGGATACGCCAGCTATCACTATACTAGAAGGGGGTGTACTCACCAGCGCCACCTGTGGCCAGGTACTGCAGTACTTCTTGTTGACACCTCAATTTTTCCTCTGTCGTGCTTCCGGCAAAACGTTCTGGGATACGCTTATAATCTTGGAGTATTGTTCAAGGCTTTTGGTGAAGTATTTCTCTCAGATTTCGGCTGTCGCTATACTGGAAACTTCTCTATTAGCTTAGATAGCTTTTATTTAGTTCTGATTAATGGTTAACGATCTTTTTGCTTGATTTGGAATCCCCCTTGGCTAACTCTTTGATTCAAGATGTCTGACATTTCACAAGCCCCACCCCATAGACGATGTAGGTCTTGTAATAGGCGTATTCCGAAGGCCTCGGTAGATCCTCACACCGCTTGTTCTGACTGTAGGGAAAGACCCTGTCAGTTGGAAGATCGATGTGAGGAATGCGCCGGACTTTCGGAACTTGAATTTGTCCGATTCCTGAAATATTCAACCAAGTTAGAGAGAGAGAGAGTTAGGAGGAGTTCTTCTCGCTCTTCACTTTTTTCCTCACCTCATGATCCCCTACCCTTTCCTCCCCCTGTAGTGGCTACCCCCGAACCTACTATTTGCCCTCAACCTGATATGTCTGTTGTTTTGCGTGCCATTCAGGCTTTAGGTGACAAAGTGGAATCGGTGGTTAGTGATCATAAGTCTCTTATGGCCGAAGTCAAGGAACTTAAGGTCAAGAGTGCAGTGGGAGGTAATAGTGCCAGTGCTGTGACAAGTGCTAGTGTCAGTGCAGTGCCAAGTGCTAGTGTCAGTGTCAGTGTGGTGCGTGAGGGTACTTCCGTGCGTGCCAGTCGTCCTCCCAGTCCGGGACCTCTTGCAAGCTCCCAAGCCCAGGGGAGAAGCAATGTCGAAGGGCAAAAGGGTTCGGCAGGCCTTGATCGGCGCACAGAAGTATCCTCGGTGGTTGCGGGCGTGTCTTCCAGAGACCGTCACTCCCACCCGCAGACGATTGAGCCCGTCTTTTACTTGTCTGCTGAAGAATTGTCAGGGAGAAAACGTTGGACTCAGGTCTCAAGACCTCTCAAACGCAAAGTCCAGACCTCAAGAGCTCTACAACCTGGCTGCAGTCATTGGATCAGCTCTGACTCGCCGCAGTCATCAGGTGACTGCACACCTCCTAAGAGGGGTAAGGTGCTGCCGCAACAGACCTCATCTTCTGTTAAGGCTTTGCCTCAGCAGACCTTAGTATCTGCCGACCCCAAGTTGACTTTACTGCAGTCCATGCAGTCACAGCTTGCGGTCTTAATGCGTGAGTGTCAGGCTGAGAAGGTTACACCTCCTCCTGCGATCGCTCCGCCTAACCGCAGTCCAGTCTGCCATGCGTACGATGTTGAGGCTCCTCAGGATACCTTACCACGTACTGAGTTGCCAGTTTCCAGCGGTGTGCGGCAACCTCCGCCTTCCTTAAGGCAACCTCAGCAATGGGAACAGGAAGCTTATGCCTTACTTCCTCCGCTTCCACTTGCGGTTCCACCAGTGAGGCAACACTCTCTTGAGGTACGACAACCTCTTCCATCCATGAGGCAGACACCTCAGCTCTCGCTGCAGCGACCTCAACCCTCCGCAAGGCGACAGCCTCAACACCTTAGCCTTGCGCCTCAGGAACCTCAACTCGCGAGACAAGAACTGCGTTCTGCGCAGCCGCTACCTCAACTCTCGCAGCTCACACCTCAGGAACCGCAACTCGTTCCTCAGGAACCTGCTACTGCGCATCCGCAACCCTTACAGCAAGCGCAACTCTTGAGTCAAGTCACTCATGCCAGGAGTCAGCCTCCTCAACCCATGCGCCTACCTTCCGCTACTCCTTTTGACCAGCCTTTGCAGCCTGAACCTCAGGTTTTACCTCATCAACAGAGACTTGAGGATGAAACCACAAGCGTTTTTGCACCCGCTTGTTCAGATTCTGCTGTTCAGCATACCACTGTTCCATTACCTCTCACTTCGCTACACTCTGGTGATGAGGTTTCTGATGAAGAAGCTGCGCACCTGGATCCCTCATCAGACGTGGAAGAATCCAAGTCTTCTCCTCCACCTATTGACTTTCGTAAGGTCCTGGCTCTTTTCAGAGAGGTATACCCGGACCATTTTGTCTCTGCTACCCCCCGCTCTCCGCCATCTGAGTTTTCGCTGGGCATGCAGCCTGTCAAGTCAACATATACTAAGCTCGTCTTTGCAAGGTCCTCTAAGAGAGCTTTAAGAATTTTAGGGGAGTGGTTGCAGTCTAAGCAGCAACTAGGGAAGACTTCCTTTATGTTCCCACCGACTAAGCTCACTTCTAAAGCGGGCGTATGGTATGCCACAGGAGAGGAACCAGGCTTGGGAGTACCTGCCTCTGCCCAGGCTGACTTCTCAAGTTTGGTCGACTCTCCTCGTAGAACAGCAATGAGGCGCTCTAAGGTTTGCTGGACCTTCTCCGATCTAGATCACTTCCTAAAGGGTGTATTTCGTGCCTTTGAGATGTTCAATTTTCTAGACTGGTGCCTGGGGGCCCTTAGCAAGAAGACCTCCCCTGCGGACAAGGACTCGGCCATGCTCTTAATGTCCTGCATGGATAAAGCTATTAGAGATGGATCTGGCGAGCTTGCTTCAATGTTTGTGTCAGGAGTTCTTAAGAAAAGGGAGCAACTTTGTTCCTTCCTTTCTTCCAGCATCACACCTTGTCAAAGGTCTCAACTCCTTTTCGCTCCGCTCTCTAAGTTCTTGTTTCCCGAAGAGCTAGTCAAGGACTTGTCTGCGGCCCTGATTCAAAAGGACACTCATGATCTTGTGGCCTCTTCAGCTCGTAAGACTAAGGTTGCTCCCTCAGTCCCCAGGACTTATCGCACCCCAGTGGCTGATACTCCTGCTACGAGGTTTATTCCGCCCTTTCGTGGTAGAGCCCCCAGCCGAGGAAGCTCCCGTCCAGACTCTTCCAGGAGCAAGTCTAGGAAAGGTTCCAAGACTTCAAAAGGCAAACACTGACTCTCCTCCTCTCCAGACAGCAGTAGGAGCTAGACTCAAGATCTTCTGGCAAGCCTGGGAAAAGAGAGGTGCAGACGCCCAGTCTGTCAGGTGGCTGAGGGAGGGTTACAGGATACCATTCTGCCGCAAACCCCCTCTGACCACTTCTCCCATCAACCTCTCTCCCAACTACAAGGAAAAGGACAAGAGGCTAGCGTTGCACCAGGAGGTGTCGCTCCTGTTACAGAAGAAGGCAGTGGTTATAGTCCGGGACCATCAATCCCCGGGCTTCTACAACCGTCTCTTTCTGGTGGCCAAGAAGACAGGAGGTTGGAGACCGGTGCTGGACGTCAGCGCGCTCAATGCTTATGTCACCAAGCAGACGTTCACTATGGAGACGACGAAGTCGGTCCTAGCAGCGGTCAGGCAGGAGGACTGGATGGTCTCGTTGGATCTGAAAGATGCTTACTTTCACGTTCCTATTCATCCAGACTCCCAACCTTTCCTGAGATTCGTTTTTGGAAAGGTTGTGTACCAATTCCAAGCCCTGTGTTTTGGCCTAAGCACAGCTCCTATGGTGTTTACGCATCTGATGAGGAATATTGCAAAATTCCTCCACTTATCGGACATCAGAGCCTCCCTTTATTTAGACGACTGGCTGTTGAGAGCCTCCACGAGTCGTCGCTGTCTGGAGAGTCTCAACTGGACTTTGGACTTGATCAAGGAACTGGGTCTGTTAGTCAACCTAGAAAAGTCCCAGCTCATTCCCTCCCAATCCATTGTTTACCTGGGAATGGAGATTCGGAGTCAGGATTTTCGGGCTTTTCCATCGGCCCCAAGGATAAGCCAAGCCCTAGATTGCATCCTGAGCATGCTGAAGAGGAGCAGTTGCTCGGTGAGACAGTGGATGAGTCTCACAGGGACCCTTTCATCGTTAGCCCTGTTCGTCGAGCTAGGGAGACTCCACCTCCGCCCTCTCCTATTCCATCTAGCAGCTCATTGGGACAAGGATTTGACGCTCGAAGCAGTCTCTATCCCGGTCACCAAAGAGATGAAGACCACTCTCTTGTGGTGGAAAACCAATCTCCTTCTCAGGGAGGGCCTATCGTTGGCGATTCAGACCCCCAATCTTCATCTCTTCTCGGATGCATCAGACTCGGGCTGGGGCGCGACCTTGAACGGACAGGAGTGCTCGGGAACGTGGAACGAGGAACAGGAAACGCTCCACATCAACTGCAAGGAGCTTCTGGCAGTTCATTTGGCCCTATTGAACTTCAAGTCCCTCCTGCTAGGCAAGGTGGTGGAGGTGAACTCCGACAACACCACAGCCTTGGCTTACATCTCCAAGCAGGGAGGGACCCATTCGAGGAGCCTGTACGAGATAGCAAGGGACCTCCTCATTTGGTCAAGAAGTCTAAACCTCACCCTAGTTACGAGGTTCATTCAGGGCAACATGAACGTCTCAGCAGATCGCCTAAGCAGAAAGGATCAGGTCATCCCCACGGAATGGACCCTCCACAAGAGCGTGTGCAACAGACTTTGGACCTTGTGGGGTCAGCCGACAATAGATCTTTTTGCCACCTCCATGACCAAGAGGCTTCCTTTGTACTGTTCCCCAGTTCCAGACCCAGCAGCAGTTCATGTGGATGCTTTTCTGCTGAATTGGTCCCATCTCGACCTTTACGCATTCCCACCGTTCAAGATCATAAACAAAGTCCTTCAGAAGTTCATCTCGCACGAAGGGACACGGCTGACGCTGGTTGCTCCCCTTTGGCCTGCAAGAGAATGGTTCACAGAGGTACTACAATGGCTGGTCGACGTCCCCAGGACTCTCCCTCTAAGAGTGGACCTTCTACGTCAACCTCACGTAGACAAGTTGCACCCAAACCTCCACGCTCTTCGGCTGACTGCCTTCAGACTGTCGAAAGATTCGCTAGAGCTAGAGGCTTTTCGAAGGAGGCAGCCAGTGCGATTGCCAGAGCAAGGAGGGTATCCATTCGTAGAGTCTACCAATCCAAGTGGGAAGTCTTCCGGAGCTGGTGTAGAGCCAATGCAGTTTCCTCTACCAATACCTCTGTAACCCAAATAGCTGACTTCCTATTACATCTAAGGAATGAGAGATCCCTTTCAGCTCCTACGATTAAAGGGTACAGGAGTATGTTGGCTTCAGTTCTCCGCCACAGAGGTTTGGACCTTTCTTCCAACAAGGACCTTCAAGACATCCTTAAGTCTTTTGAGACTTCTAAAGAACGTCGTTTACCCACTCCAGGCTGGAATCTAGACGTAGTCTTAAGGTTCCTTATGTCGCCTAGGTTCGAACCTCTCCAGTCAGCTTCCTTCAAGGACCTTACCCTCAAGACTCTTTTTCTCGTCTGCCTTGCAACAGCTAAAAGAGTCAGTGAGGTTCATGCCTTCAGCAAGAACATTGGGTTCACATCCGAATCTGCGACATGTTCTTTACAGCTCGGATTCTTAGCTAAGAATGAACTTCCTTCACGTCCTTGGCCTAGATCGTTTGAAATTCCTAGCCTTTCCAACATGGTAGGTAACGAGCTAGAAAGAGTTCTTTGCCCTGTCAGAGCTCTGAAATATTATCTTAATAGGTCAAAACCTATTCGAGGACAGTCAGAAGCCTTATGGTGTGCAATCAAGAAACCTTCGAGGCCATGTCCAAAAACGGGGTTTCGTATTATATAAGGCTTCTGATTAGAGAAGCCCATTCTCACTTGAAGGAGGAAGACCTTGCTTTGCTGAAGGTAAGGACCCACGAAGTGAGAGCCGTAGCCACTTCGATGGCCTTTAATAAAAACCGTTCTCTGCAGAGCATAATGGATGCAACTTATTGGAGGAGCAAGTCAGTGTTTGCATCATTTTATCTTAAAGATGTCCAGTCTCTTTACGAGAACTGCTACACCCTGGGACCATTCGTAGCAGCGAGTGCAGTAGTAGGTGAGGGCTCAGCCACTACATTCCCTTAATCCCATAACCTTTTTTAACCTTTCTCTTGAATGCTTTTATTGTTGTTTTTATGGTTGTTACGGTAGGCTAAGAAGCCTTCCGCATCCTTTTGATTTGGCGGGTGGTCAATTCATTCTTGAGAAGCGCCTGGGTTAGAGGTTGTGTAGAGGTCCTTTAGTAGGGGTTGCAGCCCTATATACTTTAGCACCTTAGAGTTGATTCAGCCTCCTAAGAGGAACGCTGCGCTCAGTAAGGAAGACGAACTTAATAAAGGCAGAGTAACGGTTCAAGTCGACTTCCTTACCAGGTACTTATTATTTCATTGTTATTTTGAGATAACTGATTATATGAAATACGGGATACTTAGCTATCCTTTAGTCATGTACACTGGTTTTCACCCACCCCCCTGGGTGTGAATCAGCTACATGATTATCGGGTAAGTTTAATATTGAAAAATGTTATTTTTATTAGTAAAATAAATTTTTGAATATACTTACCCGAAAATCATGATTTAATTGACCCTCCCTTCCTCCCCAAAGAGAACCAGTGGACCGAGGAAAATTTGAGGAGGTGTCAACAAGAAGTACTGCAGTACCTGGCCACAGGTGGCGCTGGTGAGTACACCCCCTTCTAGTATAGTGATAGCTGGCGTATCCCTCCCGTAGAATTCTGTCGGGCAACGGAGTTGACAGCTACATGATTATCGGGTAAGTATATTCAAAAATTTATTTTCCTTATAAAAATAACATTTTTCTATTTTTGCTGTGCATTTGATTTTTGCACTTTAAAGTAAATTTTTGCTTGTTTTTGTCCAGTTTTGTCCAGTTTTGTTTATATGTCTTTTGAAGGCTGGACTTTGGGATGTTTTCCTTCCCTCAAAGGGTAATTGTAGTTTTAAATTGATACGTCACCCATGTAAGTGTTTTTATCTTTTCATGTTGATGATATTTCGGCTGTTCATCGCCTGTTTTGTTTTCGTCCCCGCTGGTGATGTGGGGCCCTTTGGAGGGAAAAGACGACAGTTAGCGACTCGGCTCCTTATAGAGAGGTTTTCAGCTCCCATATTTCCTGAGGGCTCGTGGCAAGTTTTGTGAAGTATTCTGAAGACGTCCTCGATGTTTGTGCAGCTGGTGGCATTTTGGAGGTGTTCCTTGCCATCCCCTATGAATTATATTTGTACTGACGTCTCTTCAGTTCGTGTGATGCCCTGCCTTACATTTCGTTCTTTTGGATGCGAGCTTCATCCATCATTGCCCCTGCCCTCAGCTTGCTGAACCTCTGGAGTCGTCAAGGGGCCTCCCAGTGGCGGAGAAAGGGTAAGATCCGAGACCCTGTGTGTTATACTGTGACCAATCCAACCCATAGACAACGTATGTTGAGTGTCTCCTACTTGGTGGTATTGCTGACATTTACAGTTGGAGATAAAACTATGTGACGTGTTGCTGAGGGAATGGTATTTGTAGAAGAGTTAATTGATATTTGCTGGGTGACGTTTATTTTTCGGTTTTCACAATGTATGTTTATTGCCATTTAACTGTGTTAATCTTTTAGGTTTAAGGATATTTTCTTACTTTGTCTCCTTCTATCACAACGACCCGGGTATATGTGGTTTCTATCTCTACCTAGTAACTTTTTCTTTTACTTTAGTATGCTAGTTAGCTAGGTGAATGTGTCTGAGGAATTGTAATAACCAGTTTGTTTTTCTTCCCTAAAGTTCAGTTTTCAAGGGATTTCTTTGTAATTTTAAGTTATTAATTGTAATAAATAATTTAAGTGTTTGTTTTGTCTCTGTATCCTTCTCTTTGAGGAAGTTCCTTGGATTGTTTTTGTTCTGGTACGAGTCCTACTCATTATCATAGTGGTAAGGGCTTTATGATAGATAAAGAATCTGTGAACTCGTTACCATCTCTTAAGAGTTCATAACAATTTACATACATATATATATATATATATATATATATATATATATATATATATATATATATATATATATATATATATATATATATATATATATATATATATATATATATATATATATATATATATATATATATATATATATATATATATATATATATATATATATATATATGTGTGTGTGTGTGTGTGTGTGTGTGTGTGTGTTTATTACGACTAAGGAATTACGTAAACTGTCAAGCTCCAAACTCTCCTGCGTTACTTTAAATAAATCTGATACACACAAGAATTCCTCTGAGCTCTGAGAATAACGTACAATTACCAGAAGTCAGTTTATATGCTTAATATATATATATATATATATATATATATATATATATATATATATATATATATATATATATATATATATGTATGTATATATATATGTATGTATATATATATATATATATATATATATATATATATATATATATATATATATATATATATATATATATATATATATATATATATATATATATATATATATATATATATATATATATATATATATATATATATATATATATATATATATATATATATATATATATATATATATATATATATATATATATGTATATATATATATACAAAATATCTAAGGGTCTCTTTACTTTACACTAAAAAAATGGGTGATTACTTTTCCTTTACCGAGAACTATTCTTAAATCTACATCTTACTTTAATTCTAAGCCTGGGATACGAACAAGACACTCAACTAATTATTGGTGATTAAAAATGATACAAACTTTACAAAAATATATATATTCTATAGAAAATAATAATTCAACAGTAATACCAAAAATAAATCACACGAAATGTGAATCTGAACTAGACCTTACACTTCTGGCTTACGCAATCGTCCGAAGATGTCCAAAGTCACACGAACGCGTCCACGATAAGAAGACTTATCATAACCTGATCAACATTCCTTATCCTTGAACACTTTCCTTGCTAGGAAGCTAATTACTTGTTAGTTCAAAGTACTATAAGTGTTAACCCTACAATATAAGAAGTAAGAATATATATAGACAGACAGACATACACACGCTACTATATTTATATATATATATATATATATATATATATATATATATATATATATATATATATATATTATATATATATATATATATATATATATATATATATATATATATAGATATATATATATATATATATATATATATATATATATATATATATATATATATATATATATATATATATATATATATATATATATATATATATATTTACGAAGCTGGTCTAAGATGAGAATCGATTATTTTATTAACGTATTTCATTTGTGCATTTAGATGTAAAGTTAGCTCGTAAGGTGAGTCCCACTCATGTAGGATTAAGTAAATACAAGTAAATATATAAGACTGTTATCATTCATTTAGTTGTATTTTTATCCAATGCCGTATATGTAAGTTCATGTTTCTTTTTTGAAGAATAAAATTTCTTCCTGTCTTATGCAATCTTGTTAAAAGGTATGCTATATGACACAAAAGAAGGATTACATCATGTTTACACGTTGGAAGAGGCATGAAGGTTGTAGATTAAATTATTTTTTTTATTTTCTAATGTTACCTGAGGAGGTGAGCAGAGTTAGCTGAGAGTCTTGCCCTCGTCAGGTGACGATAGACCCATACTTCAAACTACCAACGAGAGCCTCCTCGAACCTTCTGCACATGAATCGCCAGTTCTTTGCTTAAATCAGCTGAAAATTTCTAAAATGATTTATGATGACATATAAGGGCCTACCATTGATTTGGGGAGAGAGATCCAGCCTGACCTTCCGAAAGATCTGTGCTTCCGACATTCCTCTCTCTGGCACCTAGTCCATCCAATAATTGTAATATTTTGTGTTTACTTTAGAAGAAGTGAAGTAAAATTATTGTAAGTACATTTTATATTGTAAATTTCTTTTGTGACTGGCCCCGTGTGATTTGGTTAAACAGTGGCGTGCATTTAATTTTGCCTAACCATTTGGTAACCTTGAGTTAGTCCAAAAGTTCCTAGGAGTAAGGTAGTAGAAGTAACAGTTACTTATATGTAAAGGTGTGATTATTATTCATTTTCTTTAGTGTTATTTTTCCTTAATTGACAAAACTAAATATGTCTATATATTATCTTCAAATGAAACAAGTGATTGTATTGAAGAATTCTTGAAGTGGCATTTGTCAGAAGTGTAAGGTCTAGTTCAGATTCACATTTCGAGTGATTTATTTTTGGTATTACTGTTGAATTATTATTTTTTAAAGAATATATATATATTTTTGTAAAGTTTGTATCATTTTCAATCACCAATAATTAGTTCAGTGTCTTGTTAGTATCCCAGACTTAAAATTAAAGTAAGATGTAGATTTAAGAATAGTTCTCGGTAAAGGAAAAGTAATCACCCATTTTTTTAGTGTAAAGTAAAGAGACCCTTAGATATTTTGTATATATATATATATATATATATATATATATATATATATATATATATATATATATATATATATATATATATATATATATATATATATATATATTATGCATATAAAACTAACTTCTGGTAATTGTGCGTTATTC